>NW_010101593.1:47097-66324 GCF_000699245.1 Pterocles gutturalis
CAGCAGGAGCCTACACACAGAACGAACCCTTTACACCAGGAGCTCGGGAGGTCCGAAAGGCAGGCTGCTGGCGGGGACCTGCAGCCAACAGGGCTGCTCCGGCACCGGCTCAGGTGCTGGCCCTGTAGACACGAGGTGGGCCTGGACCCACACCTCTCCACTAAGTAACTGGGCATCCTTCTTTTGTTGAAACAAAAGCCAGATAAAAAGAGAAAAGCAACAAGCAAACTGTAAATACTAGCAAATTAGATGACACATTTGCTTGAAAACTAAAGTTTAAGGCACTGAGTACCGTTCCATACACAACTACTATACAAAGGGTTAACATACAGTACGCAGCAGTTAAGTGCCATAGATAATAATGAGTTCAATAAATTGGTAGAAGGACTATAGTGCAGTTTTATTACTACTTCCAACACTTTTACTGATGTGCTTATTACTTTTTTTATAGCATACTGCTCTTGAGCAACTGGTTTATAATATTTACCCTTTTAAAACCAGGTATACAGAGCATACATATATATATATATATATATATAAAAAAGGGCAACTAAGTTTCCACAGCAACACTGGTGCAGCAGCTAACACATCATATATATATAAACTACACACATCTTGCACAGACAAACCTACTTACAAGCTTAGAGGCAAAATCCACACATTCTATGCATTACAAAAAAGCAAGAACTAGGACTGGTCTTTTTCTCTTAGAAGATGAGGATAAAAATACCACCACTACAAACAGGTTTAGTATACACATCACACACACAGACACACACACAGACTACTTTTCTATCTCTAAATTACGTCTATTAGCTGCAGTATGTCAAAAGAAATTTTAGTCCAACACAAATAAACCTTAGATGTTGAACATGGTAAAAATACTACATAACACTGGGATGTTTTTCCATTATGTTTTAACCATTTCCAAGTACAGTTCTTTTGCATGTTTTCATTAATTCAATTTATCCTTAAACCTAGAATTATCTAGTATTGTTTTTAGTCCTCACATTAGAAGTAACAAGTAACCTACCACCAACTGCAGTTGGTGAATGATGTACCACCTCTCTCATACATATGGCAAAAAAACAGCTCTTTTCAGGCACGGACTCCTCTGGGTCTGTGATGCAGACAATGAACATACAGACTGTAATTCAAAATGTGTATTTTCTCTTAGTAATAGCTTAAAGTATCATACTACCTTTAAAACATCTTGCACTCCTGTGGAAGCAGGACAGCAGGAAGTCGCCTTGCAATGATAAGCTGTGAATTTGCACACCGAGTGTTCATTTTTTGTGTTTATCTGCTTCATATAGAAAATGCCTCCTATATTATACTGTTTCTGCTTGTTCATTTTATCTGAACAACAGCAAAATGGAAAGCTCTTGACAAAAACACCTATGTGGACATCCGGAGTGTAAACACAGACTTCACACAAAACACTCTGCATATAAAAGCCTCACTATTTCTGAAGCGTGTCCGACACATGTACATGTCTTCCAGAGACGCTGAATGTGTAATTCCAAACACTTCCTAGTTCGTGTATAAATTGAACCAAGGACTTGACGTATCCCTATTTCTGACACATTTGCAGAACATCCCTTTTTTACTACTCTCACTCAGAAGTGGAACAAGTGCGTTTCTAAGACCACCACCTTGGAAAAAAGTTGGAAGGAAAGCATTAAATTGTGCTGGGACCAGGAGTCCTCCAAATAAAACCTTGTGGGGTAGCTTAGTTCATGGACAGCTTAATGGCACACAACTCAGTAATTCCAAGCAGACTGTGACTGAAGGGAAGGGAGTGTTCACAGCGTCAGAATCTGCTTTTTTAAAAAATACATTAGGATTACTTCCTGCTTTTTAGGAGTTAGTTACAGAATTTAAAATTACCTTTTCATATAGGCAGTCATTGGCAATGGTGTCCTAAATTAAAATCAAATTAAGGCAATCTTAATTCAGATACTTTCTAACTTATTTGTGTCCTCAATAATGTTACTTTAGTCCATCTACATGTAATATACAGTTTTATTTTTGAACTGAAATGAAGCTATTATAGAAACCTAAAAATCTAAAACCAGAATCGTTTTCCCAAATCAGATTTCATTTTCACTACGATATCCTTTGCTACGGTGGCTTGTTTGTTGCTCAGATCACATTTCACACAAGAGACAGAATATAAAAATACATGACAGCATTATCAAGTAATAAAGGTCCTACACACAATCTATCACACTTCTCGTTTGGAAGGCCTTCCAGGTGATAAATGTTTTCAAGAAACTCTACACACTGCAGGGTCATCAGCATGAAATGAATAGAAACTGATGGCTATGTGTCAGCAAACGCAGACACAAAAAAAAAAATCTTTCAAAATCCTCCAGTTGATCTCCAGTCCAACTAGAAGCACAGGAAGTCAATACAAGTCAGAGAAAGAAATGGATATACTAAAGTAACTCCTGCCCTCTTGGGACTAAATCCTGCCCTCTGCTCAATGAAGCATAACTATAATTGTGCTTCACTCACTGAAAGAAAAAAATAGTCTTTATTTAATAATCTTACAATTGTTTGATTTGCACTTGGAAAATAAAAAAGCACTACTTAAGTGCTAAATATTATTAGCTTTTTCAGAATATGAGCTCCAAATTCACCACTCCTCATTTCCTTCTCTCATGACTCTTCTCATTCATGTCATCAGAAGGCATCTTATTTTCAGCAACAACTACTCACTTCATATTTTTTTTTTTTTTTAATGCTTCTGGATGTGCAGAACTACTGTTGAGGTTGCTTGGCAACTAGTGAGACATATCAGAGAGATAAGGTCCAGAATGAAAGGAACTGAAGAGAACTATATTTGGTTTCATTAAGAGACACTAAAGCACTCAAACCATACCAATTCAAACTCTCCACACTAAGGTGAAATTTTGCTATTTCTTTCAAAATACAGACATCCATAATCGCAAAGTCCCACTAAAACCATTAAGCCACCTCCTCAGGCACATACGTGTCTGCCTGCACAGAAGAGACTTCAGAATCAGGGCTTTTACCCGGGTTAGCAGTTTGGTACAGCAAGGAACAAGCGGGTAACAGACAGTAAGTATTTTGAAGAATTTCAGGCCAGAGATCATAGTTGAATACTTCGGTCCGCCTTCCAGTGTACCATTAACCTCTGTGCTTCTCTATATACTTTAATATCAAGCTGAAATTTCAAATGAAACCATTTTTCCTGAAGGTCACAATTTGAAATGGACGAGATTGAGCACCCAAGACTCCTGCGCTGGCAGTGACCTGATTACAACAAGTCTGCCCTAGTCATTCAAGGAGGTCAAAAAAGCCTTATGCAGCAGCAGATGGAAACACGCCTAACAGTTCCTAGCGAAAGTTTCTTAGCTCAAGCTCTTCATCTAATGTTATCTGGATCATGTAAGAATCAACCACTCTGGCACAAAGGAGGATCTTCTAACATCACCTCAGACCCTGCACAATCTTTGATGCTTCAGAAGGGTGTGAAAACAGTGACAAAACACAACTAACAATCTATGTGATGGGGAAAAAACAAAACCAACAGTCAATCGCCACGCTCCCCCACCTCTCTCTGATGCCTGCAGGCAAACACAGGACTCTAGGTTTCAAGGTGTCAAATACCAACACAGAATTGCACATATCCTAATGATGTTCAGGGTAATAAAAGCAAAAAGAAAAGCCCATACTTGCAAAGGAAGTGGGTAATTCGCAGCACGTGAAGCAGACTGTGTGCTTCCCAAGGCCAGAGCTGCCACCACGAGCATGCACACTCGCACCAGGAAAGCTGTATCTCCAGAAGCTGGATTGAAATACGGTTTAAAAACAAACCTGTGCTTCCCTGAGAGAGCTCAAACAAGGCTTCCTCACCCCCAACAAATTATTTCAATTAAAGTATCTCTAACACTAAGGAAGTCAATCTCACAGCTGCCTTCATTTTTCGGTATCTTTCTCGCATACCACTACCTCCACATGGCGATGAAATCACGTCTGGACACCCCGCTTCTGAACCTTGCACAACTCCGGTGGTCTTTCTTTTAAATTCTTCCCAGTAATTCCACATCCTTCATGAAGTGAAGACACCAGCATGGGATATGCTATTTTAATAACAGTCTTATCAGTGTTAGATGTCCACTTTACTATTTATGTTTCCCCTTTTTTAGGCATCCAAGCCTTTTACCACAAAAAAGCATACTAAGGTAATTAACTAATTGACTTTCAAATCCTTTTCCAATTTTACAGACACAAGCTACATTCTGACTCCCATGAGATTGCCTCACATTCAGCTGTATCAAAACTAATTTCTGAAGTACAGCTTTTAAACGCCTTATTCAGATCACCCTAAAAGAGTAACCTGACCTTCCTAGTTTAACTACATGGCCAGTTTGCAGCGAGGGGTTTCAGATCAAATCGGGCCAGCAATCTGCAGAATTATTTTAGATATGTAACCACTAGTTCCCTGGAGGCTTTCCAAGAAGTGGTCCCACTCGTTGCCTCTATTAACCACTGCACTGAAAGATCCATCAGTAAAGCCAGCTTTTACATTCCTGTAACATACGCACTGTTAATTTCACACAATGCCATTTTAAAAATCAAAATATAACGTAATATTACATCAAATACCAAATCAGTTGATTTTACGAATCAGAACTATAATCTTTCCAAAAAGGCACAGGTTCATTCAATAAGATTTCACTATATGTGAAGCTAAGCTCAGCATTGTTGACGTTATTCCTATACATCCTTGTTGCAAGAAACCATAGTAAGTAATCAAAATAATTAAAAATGCCCATATTTGATGCCAAGCATCTGGGCAATCTCTTACTTTAAGCAACTGAATTATTCCCATTTTTGTAAGAATCATAAAGAAATTAACATTAGCATCTCCTATAGTTTCTCACGTAGTTCCTTTGGGATTCTTGAACATTATTTATTAAAAATACCCATATTCTAACAGATGATCCTCATATTTGCCCTTCTCACAGATGCTAAACTTCCTTTTCTATTTGCAGCATTGTACAGATGGATACATACTAAAAAATAAAATATCTATAGAATATTTTTGCTTTCTTACATAACTATGTATCATTTTACCTTCTGCATTCAGTAATAAATCTATGCCCACACAATACTATTAAAAATAAAATTAAGTGAAAAAAATACTGCTTTCATGTTGTCCAAAATTATCAGAAAGGAATCTATTAATTTTAATTAATTTAATAGGCCTCAGCAATTCCAGTCAATCCCAGAGAGAAGTAATTTTGAAAAATTTATTCTGGGACTGAATTGGGTTAACTTTCAATTTCTGTCTAAGGGTGATATATCTAGTAGGCTTTTTTTTTTTTTTTTTATAATGTGTGCACATTAAATATTACTTATGGACATCATCTAAGAGCATCACTTCTGCCTACTTTCCCTTCTCCCTCCCTCCCCCTTTTGGACAACTCTTTGCTTCCAAAGTACAAATAAAATTGTGAGGAAAGAAGCCAGAAAGTATATTGCCTACATTATTT
This sequence comes from Pterocles gutturalis, assembly GCF_000699245.1. Lineage (NCBI taxonomy): Eukaryota > Metazoa > Chordata > Aves > Pterocliformes > Pteroclidae > Pterocles > Pterocles gutturalis. Next base: position 52,626 of record NW_010101593.1, read on the forward strand.
CAAAGTGTTTGTTCTGACTCCCTAAGATTGTGCAAAATAAGCAGAACTGCTTTACTAAACTCAGTCTTTTTCACTTTTTTCTAGCCCCTTATTTTCCAGTGGTATCAAAAGGACATTGAGGTAACAGAACACTATGAAGTTCCTCAGTGATAAACATAAGGAAAGTAAACATGATTGCATAAGATGCAATTACATAAAATTAAGACTATCCAATTAAGTGAAGGCAAAACACAGAGGCAGTACGGAGCATCCCGAGTTCCCAATGGTTTGGTGAAACTGAAGTCCAGTGACACAGTTCCCTCCAATTTTCAATTAAAAAAAAAACTTAAAGGCAAAATAGTGTCATTTGCAATTTTAAAGTGTCTTATGTGTAAGTTATGGAATGTATTTTTATCTGCAATGTTCAGCATAAGCAGAATGTGTTCCTATGAGTAACTATTTTGAAACAACATTAATCATTTTTACATACCAAAAGTAAAAGGTTGCATCTAATTTACAGGCATCTATTTTAGTATGCTTCAAAACCCACTACTGAAAATTCAGTAACTTCCTACACTACAGAAATTTAACAACAAAAAACCCCAAACAACTCCATAAAGCAAATCTTCCAAAAAGTTGTATAACATGCTTGCTATAAAATACATTGAGACAACTTAAAATTCCTACTGACACGGATCTCCGCAACTGTTTTGTTAAATATCTGGAAGTGGAGAAAGTGTACGCCAGGGCAGGAGAACTAGAGCTGCTCTTCCTGACCTGCACATGGACTTGGGGCTTGTACAGTAGATCGGGTTAGCGTACTGTTAGCCTTCCTGAGAACCCTGAGTACTTAACGGAGCCCTTCTACTTGCAGCTTTCTCACTCCTTTAAAGAAAAAAAAAAATCCTCAGCTTTGCATTGTGCTTAGGGTTTTTTTCATGCACAATACAGTGCTGTGATTATATTCTCAATTCAGAAAACAACAAAAAAATTAAATAAAGGCTATTTAATAAAACCTTTTCAGCAAATGGCTAGGTCCTTATGACTATCTTTTGCTTATTTAAAAAAAGATATTACAAGTGTAAGTTTTCATCTTTATCTCAAATGGTCTGTTAAACACAAAATATGTGAAGCTATGCCAATCACTGATGTGCAATTAAATTAAACAATTAGATGAATTATTCTACAGTGATGCCACGTTAAATCAAATTTAGCGAGCACATTTATTTTTAAGTTATTTAAATTATCAAGGTTAAAACAGGTATTACCCATAGTTTTCTGAATTTACTCTGGTTAAGTGTCCCATTATACATTTTCATATAATAAAGAAAAAACAAAACAAAACAAGTAAGATATAAAGCAAGGCATCCTTTCTCATTACAAACTTAAGGAAGAACCCTACTTCACTGACACCCATTTCCTTGCAACATTTTCTAATTAATATGAACATTGATATTATATAGATAATTGTACTGGCAAAACAGAATAAAAATGTCTTAACTTGAAGGAAACAAAAGTGTACGCATGCACATAGACCTACAGACAAGAAGAGAGTATTTAAACCACAATGATTAAGGAGGCAATAGCAAATCCCCAGCTAGCTGTGAAGTTACCATTCAATATAATACCTACTGGGACCACACTAAACCTCAGCAACACCTCTGCCTGCTCCATTAGTTCACCCACGGCTCTTGGGAGGCTACAAGGGTGCAGCTGGGAGAGATGATTATTTTCTGGTGCCTTAACTAAAAAGACAAGTGAACACAACGACTTATTAAATAGCTCTTTGGAGAATACAGCCAGCTAATCGAGAAGGTCACAAGCCTGTAATAGCAAACACCTTAAAGCAGAACATCTCATCATGACATTCCACTACTACATTCCTTAAAAAGTGGGTAATTTTGCTCCTTAGCTGTCAAAAACATACCTCAGTTATTTCTGTTTCTAAGTAAGCAAGCTCAGCTGTAAACAAGTACTTGTAATTAACTGTGTGTTTACATTAGAGTACGGTCGTAGAAATAACTATTAAAAGCTGGTGCAGCTACACTTGCACTGTATCCTAAATATTCTTTTATTTACTAGGAACTGAAGATTCAACTGCCAAAGTAAAATAGAAGGCATATTATTTTTGACATCATGATTCAAGTTACATTTAAAGAAAACCCTTATCAGTGGAAATTCCTTCATTTCAACATGAGAGGTTTGAATGACCAAGATTAAGCCGAACGATTTCTGTATCTCAGCTCTTCATCAGAGACAGGACTTGGGCAACCCTAATATACAAATGCACGATACATCTAAAAATAGAGATAAATTTGCCTGCTGGATTATACTTCAAAGCATTAGCTATGCCTGTCTTGATCTAGGAGGCACTCGAGAAGGATGCTAACAAAACTGGAACAAGAGTAGTGTTTTTCACATTTAAAAAAATCCCTCAGAACCCCACAAACCTGCTCCCCCAGCCCAAGAGAAGAGAAGTGACAGGACACATCTTTGCTCTTACTGAACCTATCCCACAGAGACCAAAACAAAGGAGGAAGCCCAGCAAGTGAAGAAACAGAAACAAGAAATAACACTCATAGCTAGATTGCTAGAAGGAGCTGAAAAAGGCACAGCATTTATTAATAATAAAATGTATCTTATGGAACAAACACACTAGGTTTTAACATAATGAAATGAAAAAAAATCCCACAGCTGGAGTGCCTTACAACAGATAAAGCACAGATATGTAATGAAGTAACGGGAATCCTCAGGGATTTCAATAATGTGATGGTATAGTTTTAATACCAAAAAGGTAACCTTCCATGAGCTTAAGATGACAAAAAGTATTCTGTTCACATATAAATTCAAGAATCGATCTAGATAAATTTGGAAAACCATTTTTTTACTGGGAAAATCAGAGTACTGCGCTGTCTGCCCATCTAAAACATATGGGACACCAAGAAATCCAGTGAGATACTACAGCAGGAAATTCTTCACGTAGTACTGATTCTGTAACACTGACCAGAGAAAAGGTAATCGCTCTGCAGGTCTAATTCTTGAGAAGAGTGGGGAAAAACCTGATACACTGAATTTTCTTCAGAAACAACACTGAAGGGTGGAATATAGATATATATTTAATATTCTCCATAAAGAGTTATATTTTTTTAAGGTACCCAAAGGTTTTTTGGGGTATTTAATCAAGTTTGTGATTTATTAAATAACTAGTTAAATAGAATATGATACATTGGCTTATAGTAAATGTTTGCTTAAGATAAGAAAATGTCAAAAAACACACCACTTCCACTTTAATTCATGAATGTGCAGAGCAAAAATATTTTAAAAATTCAGAGTGAATTGAAGAGTAGGACTTCTTTTAGCTGTTTTGTCTCAGTCTCACTCTCTCTCAGATACTATAGTCCAACCAAACTTGAAGGAGGGCTGCTGTTGCAGAGATTAATTTCCAGAAATGAAAATCAGAGGCTGAGTAGAAGAGAGACCCAAATTAGTGCTCCAGTGAGGAAAAGCAGTAAGAGTTCACGCAGAGCCACACCAGCCACAGCACATGCTGACTTTTGTCCAGGTAGCAGGAAAAGCAGAAAAAAGGAAGATAAACCTGTGAGGATTTAGGGGTCAAGGCTGCAGGGAACATCAGGGCCCTAGAATGAGGACTGTATCAGCTGGAGGAAACAGGAGATATTTGGAAAGATAGAGTTACCGTGGGGAGGAACTGCAGATGCTTTAAGGGGCTGGGAGGGACTACTGCAGAAAAGATTTGGAAGACACAGACAAGTTGGAGAAATCAGACTTCGCTAGCTCAGTTTATTTTCTGTTTTGAGAAGGTAAAAGGAAATTCACAAATTTTGTAAACCAGGGTTTATTTTTGTATTACAAAAACTAATTGGGTAAAATCCCACACCTGTAATCAAAAGTCAAAATCCTCCCTGATCCATTCACAGTGTCTTCCACTGAGTTACATCTTAAACTCTCTTCTGTCTCTCTCTTTTGCATCTCAGGTTACATCACTCATGCTTATTCCACTATTGCCCTCCAAGCTCTCTACAACTCTAACTATGAAGCTTTCTTTCTACTAGGTTGATAGCTGCCTCTGCATACTTAAAAAACTATTGTGAAATTTAAACCTCAAAACAAATAAAACTACTGCCATATTTTTGGCCAGTCCCATTACGTGCCAAATCATGTCTGCAACATACGCAAATTTAGCTTAAGGGATGAGTTTAGTACTGGGTTGTTTTGGTTTTTTTTTCTTCTTAAATCAGAAAACTGAAATATTTAACTGAAGCACAAATGTCAAGCTGCAAGTCCAGGAACAGTAATTCAGAGGACAGACAGCTCTCAAAGTGCAGCAACATAGAACTGGCAGTTCAAACACCGCTTTGCTAGGAGAATTCAACATTTCCCACCAACCAGTAAATACAGATCAGATGCATGCTCTGCTATGAGCAACACCTTGTTTGCCATGCAATTATAAAAATTGAAAAAGAAATTTTTATGTTCAATTCTCCCTTTCCTTCTTTTACCTAAGTACGAGAATTTCTTGAAAAAAACAAACACACAAACCAAGCAGTTGAAAATAAAGCATAACGTAAAAATGAAAGTCTATGCTTTCTTTCAATACTGCGTTGTCATCCCCCCCTTACGGTTAGCCTGAGCTTACCACGAGCACCTAAAACCAGATAGAACTAACCAGCTTTTTAAACTTAGATTCCTTCATGCATCACTTTTCTGTAATACTTTCAGGAATCTAAATAACATAATTTTGCACCCTGAAAAAAAAAAACCAAACCTCACTTCACTTGCACACGGACATATTTTAAAGGCTTGATTTCAGAATCTCTGAGCAAGGTACAGGAGTTATTCCACCGACTATTCAAATACTGAGCACCACAATATGTTAATACTCTTTGCCAAATAAGGGCGTAGGTATTATAAACTGTGAGAATTTTCTGAAAACTCATCTTACAGCACTTAAAAACACATCTGAGCAACAGGTTTAACTGCAAAACATTTGCACATGTTCCAAATGGAGAATGTCTCTTTTCTTAGGGCAACATACCACAATAAACTTGAAAAAACCAAAAACTGATAACTTTTTTTCCTTTTTTCCTTTATAACATAACAATATTAATGCTACTTCACTGAGGTTTACTTTTTCACAGGATGGAATTTTTCCCTTTGTAGAAATAAATTTCCAAAGAAAAGATAATGCCAAGCACATAAACACATGAAACACGCTAACAATTAAGGAATGTCTTTTTTGCTTAGGTTGTTTAACATCACCAGATATAACCGCCCATTTCTTCCAAGTTGACGGAAGACAGTTATATTTAACTTCCATAAACATTTTGCATAAACTTTTACAAGCTATATGCAGTATTCAGTTCTTAAATCACAACATTTATTAACTGTTGGTATATTCTTGTCTTTTGACAAAATTCAATTACAGAACTGTGTCAGTTCTCAGGATCAGACCTAAAATAGACTGAAATACGTATTCTCCTCCTCTCTCCGCCCACACCTTTACTTCATGTTCTATGGCACAAATTTCAATCAAAACCCGTAGCTAGCTGTTCAGCTGGAATGGAACTTCTCATAGTCTTGAACAGACATGTACACACAGCTTTTCCAGCACAGTAACACTTCATTTGTGTCCTGGAACAGGACCTGAAGGAAAAAAAAAAAAAACCAAAACAAAACCAAAAAACAACCCACACCACTGCTCTCTGCCTCAAATCTGCAGAAGCCTCCTGATGTAGACTGTGATGCAAAGGCAGAAAGAAAGAAGGGGGAGTGGGAAAATCATACACACCAGGACCTCCCCCTCCAATTTTCAATGTTACTCAAACACCAGGAAAACATTATTCTTGTTGCCAGTAGAGTAAAATACAATAAAGTCAGTTTGTTTCTTGGCAAGGAACTGACGTGACCATCCTAAAAACATGGTATTGGTACAGAAATCTAAAGGAACTGTAAAAACAGAGCAGTAACGTTTGTGTATACCAACTAATATTAGCCATTAGGAGGGAATGCATTATTTTAAAAGATTTAGTTGTAAACATTATACTTCTTCCTCACTCATTAAGTTCCGTAAAATCACACACACACAAAAAAACAAGTTAGTAAACAAAACACAGTATCGGAATAGGCAGAAGAGTGAAGTTACTGAGACAGGAGCCATTTCAGTCACAAAAGAGACTGACACTGACCAATGTGATAGATAACATCATTTACTGGTTTATGTGAAATAATGGTGGTGCTGCAGTTCAACTTTTGGTGGATGAAAAGTGTAAATATTAGAAAGCAGCAATGACTACTTTTCCTTCCTCACTAACTACTAAATCTACACGATAAAAAAGTTCCAAACCTTTAAGAGGTTGACTTGGCTTTCTTCCTCACCAAGAGAAAAAAATGTTTAAAAGTATAAGAGAAATGCAAATATATTTGTCATTGAAGTCTTGAAAATAAAGCTATTCAGTTCTGCTTCTGACATTATCATTAACAGATTTGATAAACATACAAACTCCTATTCAACACTTCAACATACCAGCTTAAGAAATAAAGTCACCATTATACAACATCATTTGGGAAACTGAGGCTGAAAATGTCAAGATTTCCTGAATCATAAATCCTATCCAAACTTACTAATCACAAAGGCACATTCCCCTTATTTGTCAATCTTTCTAGTGGATTTCGTAAGTCACATTTCAACAATTTATTTCTGTCTAAATATTTCTGCTTGTCCCTGTTTTTCCCATGACACTTCAAAATTGTCTGTCACCCGTGCCAATTTCCCACTTTCTAAAATCGTGCATGACAATGACCCCCTCCTTAGAGTCTGTCAGCCAAACCCATAGTGATCGCAGAGGGGAACGATGATATTAAAAAAAAAAAAAGTCAGTGAAAGGCCATCATCTTAGAGGCAAAGAACCTCAGCTGCAAGACAACACAGAAAACATAGAAAAGAGTTATTTTTTCACTCTTCAACCTGAACTATAAATTTACATTAATTCTTGCAGCTCCATACCTTACTCCTCTTCTCCTCCCCTTCCCACTTTAACTCTTTTCTGGTTCATAAAATTGGCATCTGAACCTTGACAGTCAAAAGGAGAAGGTTTTAGCTCCACTTTATGGGTGGATGCTCACAAAATGCAGTACGTCACAACAGAGACCTACACCTCTGGAATAGCCTCAGGAAAAGACAGTTGAAATGTTGAGGAGGCAGGGAAGCAAAGGAAGGGAAGTCACAGGTTTCCTGCCATTACAAGCCAAATTTAAACCCTTTCCACATCACAAGGGGCTCTGCTGTTGGCAGTAATGCAAAGAGTAGAAAATTTGGTTGATATGGAGTCTTCGTTACGGTTAAAAGGCGGCTCTTCCATCTTAAAGATAAGGCACACTGGAAGAATACTGTTTGGAAGCCCACTCCCATTATTTATGAAATTGCTGTAGGAAGATGTCAGTTGATAGCAAGAGCTGGAAGCAAGCTAAGCCCTTCCAAAAACTCCATCCAGAAAAACCTGTGCCGTAGACCATGCCTTGCTTCTCCAATATTTTACTTTACTTACAATTTTACAGTGCTGTTACTTTCCACACACCACCTTCACAACAGGAAAAACAACAACAAAAAATGTATGTTTCTAACTCAACTACAGATTACAAAAGGAACACTGAAAAAATTTTCAACAGTCTTTACTGTAGTTAACTTGGCTAGAATTTTGACAACCTTCAAATCCACCTCAGCATTGTTAACTATTAAGCACATTAATTACCTGGAACATACAGATCCTTAAATAATTAATTAGCTGAAGTGATCAAGGATTGGAGTCCCAGAGGAAATTCTTCTAGTTTTGTAGAACTACATAGATTTCACCTTGTTAAATGCTACAACTCTATACGAGGCCAATTCACCTAAATGCACATGACAACTGTCCCTTCATCTGATCAGGGGCAGAATCTTAAAAGCAAAACAAATAAAAAATCCTCATCCCCACTGAAGGAAGCTAGTGCATTTAGCACTGAATATCCTGTTTAGTCACCAGAAATTAAGAAGAGTATTGGAAAAACAGTAAAGAAAAACTTTTGATTCCCTTGTTCATAGCACATTAGACATCTTTTGTAACAGATATCCTTCTCCTGCTTCAAACATCAGTTATTACAGGGCAATTAAATCAAAGGGCTAACAAGCTTTAGACAGGACTTTAAATTGGGTTTCCTTCAAGCCACACAAATAAGCTGCATCCACAGAAATAATTCAAAACTACAGTTATGTATGCAGAAATTAACACTGAAAAATGTCTTTTCATCTCCAGCATACTACGATTTTCACAGCTTCTCTGCTGTTATTCATCGCATCAACTGTGGTGTTGTACGCAAACAGGTTTACGCTCTAGAGTGACGGATAACATGAAGAGAAGTAACGCTTTACTTTTCTTACTCTTCAAAAAAATCCCCACGCTATCTCTGTCATTAGCTGAATCTCATGTTGTTTTTCCACAAGGTAAGTACGGCAGAAAGGGAATGAATGGGGCAAAAACGATAGCAGGGAAAGCAGGACAAGGTGGAGCCGTTAGTTACTTTGAAGAAAATACAAGTTACTTATAGACTAACATGTAATGTGCAAGAACAGACAAACAGTGAAGAACAGCCTTCTCCCCCAGGAAATTGCATGCTATGATGTAGTGATTATTTTTGGCAACAAAACCCTAAAACTAGATGTATATACAAAATGCATAAGAAATGCTATAATGCCATTTTTTAATCTGATTTTTACACACCTGAATGTTCCAGTACATACTGCCCACAGAAGCACAAAGGACCGCCTGCAAGACAGCATGCCACGGGGTGGACAACCTACGGTCCCTGAGCTGCGTGCAGCTCCCCAGCAATCCAAGCGTGGTCCCACACTGGGGTGTGCTATGTGATTGGCAGCAGGGCTGTGCTGGCACGGGGCTGCTAGGTAATCCAAATCCCTTGCTATGAGAAGGCAGAAGCCAGCAGAGGCTCCCGAGGCCAAATTTGCCATGTTCCCCTGGAATACAGCTGCACGCTCAGCTCAGCCCCAACCTACAACGCAGAAGTGAGATACTCGAGGAACGCTGCTGCAAATCCCAGAGCGTGTCCCTCCCCAGCTCTGCAGGCTTTGCAGAATGGGTCTCCAGGCTCCCAGTTTCACACAAATTTGGGTATGCAGTTTGCAGGGCGAGAAGGTTATCTAACTATGTAATACACCATTACACAACAGCACCTCTTTAAGAGCACCTGTATGCTTAGAAAATTTAGAACTGTGTTGGTTAAATGGATTGATACTTTTAAAGGTGTCAGGGATCCTTGACTTCCACTTTCACTGATGAACATTTTACTTAGCACCTAATGTTTGAAAGCTGCTACATCAAAATCAACTTATGGAAATCTTTTAAGTCACACAAGTCTTTAAGAGGTCTTTAGTAACAAGAGCAGCCAAAATAAAGGAGACAGCTCAGCAGTAATAGGATGCAGGACTGGGCACTTTTAAAAAGAATTGTCCTGGATGAAGAAAATATTCCCTGTAAAGAGGAGCTAAAAACACATAACACAGAACATGATTTATTATAAATCAGTCTGAACTTTCTTCCAAAAGACTGTGTACCTTATCCTGAGCTAGCATTTGGGGATTAGGAAGAAGTAATGTCCAGGCTCCTTGGCTAAACTTTCCTTTTAGTTCAGACATTCTTACTAAAGAATTAACTACTGAAAGACTAGTGAAAGCTTTATCTTCCCATAAATGCAGGATTCACAAAATAGATTATACGACTAGAAGCTAGAGGATACCAATACAAAAATATTACATTTTAAAACAAGAAAGACAAAACCACTAATATAATCTAAATACATTAAACACAGAGTATAAATGTTGAAATTCCTACACCTTAATTCAATTAGAATTAGTTTAGCAGGTTTTGGTACACACACACACACACACACACAAAGATGCTTGCAAGCGTAAACTAACATGCAGAAGATTCTCTTCCTACTCCCTAGCAAGGTTAGATGAAAAGTTAGAAAACACAAGTCTTTCTCAGACCAAATAGTAGATTTCCATTTTTCTGATCCTAATGCCATTCACCTCTCACAACTATCAAATACTTGAGCAGATTTTTAAGTGTAAACAAGAAAAGCTTTTAGAAACATAATTTAACACCAACCCCTGGACAAGCAAACACAACAGAAGAGAGAATAAAATCCAACCTATTACCCCCAAAATTCATAGTACAGTCTCATTTTTTGAGAAGACACAAACAAAAGCCTTAATTGCTCTATATAAAGAAAATTGCATTCATTTTGTACACTAATGGAAGGCATGTTTACAGCAGTATGAATCAATTTGCTATAGCAGAGGTAAATCAGTGTCAGCCATGTTGTGAAAGAAACTGCAGTAAAAAAAACACAACAAAACTTAAGCCTTAATCAAGCCAGCTATACTGAGCCTTGAAATAAATCATTTTATACCGTTAGCTCTTATGTATTACTGGTGCATGATTTCAAGTTAATGTCTAATAATCTCGCCTAAAAACACACATCCAGATTCTAGAGAGCATCAAACAGCAGCAAGAAGAAAATATACCAAGACATAAAACAGCAGCAATGACTATTGTGCAACGTGCAGGCATAAGGTAGGTTGTAAAGTGAAAAAACAAATGCACTTACTCAGCATTAAATCCATTCACATGCAAGATCCTCATCTGTTTGACTATTGTGCTTTTACCAGATTCACCAGCACCTAGAAAATGAAAGTAAATCAATTTCAGAAGGAAGCATGAGTGATGAAGGGACACGCTAGAATTTTTTCTTCAGGGTAAAATCGAGAAAGTTGGTTTTCTCAGTGCAAGAGTGAAAAGTGAAAGAAAAAGAAATAATTGCCACTGGAAACTTCAGTTGTAGCTAAAAATAAATGCCCAGCTCAAGTCATGTGTCAGATCCGAATCTTGGATCATTTCACTGTCCATTTTTCCAGTGCCAACGTTAAAAGCAGACTGCAGGGTTTGGAAGGAAAAAAAAGACAACTTCAACATTTTATGGAGAACAAGACAGGGAAAGTGAAAACCTGCTTGCCTTGTCATTACTATCCGATGGAGAAAGACTGACTGAAGTCCATACTAAACTGAAACATTTTTGTTAGATCCTTAAAATATTTTAAGTTTGGCTACCATCACCCAGTCAAAAGACTGTAACTTAAATCACACAAAATAAAATACGTGGATACACACATCTGAAAAAGGAAGGCATCCCCTTTAAGCCTCCACCCACAAAGCTGCGGAAACCTTCTCTAATTTGTGTCTTGTAAGCAACCTCCCACCCTCTCTACATGTTCCAAATCAATCACATACGCAACGAGACGCAAAGACCACCTTTTGTGGCTGCACGCTCCAAACAGGCCCCCCCCCCCCACCTCTCTTCTGATTCCCTTATATACCTGCGGTACAGAAGCAGCCCTCCGTTTTACTCCCGTTTCCGTAAGTAGATGTATGCCATTTCTGCTGTGCTGCACGGATGCCAGTGCACAGGGCAGCCCATCTGCCTATAGTACCCGTTTTTCCATGCACGCTAGAAGACTCGAACAGCAGCATTTAATTGAGCTGCTCCACACAGCCAGATCGGTAGCTTTCTATATAAAGCAATCTTATTTTTGCAAGAGTAGTATCATAACCTGGCAAAATTTAGAAACATTTCCCTTCGCATCTCCTGGCTACTCATTTGTTCCTCTTATTAGCCTGTGTCTCAATGACAGAAAACGTGTCTCTGTGGCAGAATGGGCGCAGAGGTACACTTTGTATTTATAGGATGCCAGGCCTCTGCTAGCACACGCTGACAGCACAAGCCTCCATTTTGAGACTCATGTTCAAAACTGCATTTTATCCGTTATATTTCAAAGTTCTTTTTCTGATAGATGCATTCCACGCTGCTTTCTCCCTTCCTTTCCTTCTCCCTCATGAATTCCTAATAGTCCTGCTCTTGTCCCCATAAAACCTGCTTGCATGTTGTGCCACCTGAATACCAGAGCCTTATTCCTTTTTCCTCTCCTTGCTCACCAATGTTTTGTAAGCACTTAAGACAGCAAGTTTTTATCTACAACTCTTTACGCAAGCACCATTTGTCCCCTAAACTACTATTTTATAACATATACACTCTGTCTCTTCAGGCATAATGCACCACGCTATAAAAACAGGTGGCAAAACTAATCAAGAGTGAGTATCTCAGGTTAAGATAGAGACTGCCTCCTCTTCACAACACAGAATTATTCAGGTATAGCGGTATATGCTATAGTCATATTTCCACTCAGAATTCATAACAAAATTTCACTTCTAACTCTAAATCACATCTTATAATTATAAGCATTGGGAGCCAAGACCAGGGGGAGACAGTTGTTCCTTCTGCTATAAACACATACAGTTTGGTGTTGACATACCCGGGTTCTCTGGATCCCATACAACACCAGGGAACCAAAACAAAGTACTACATCTAAATTTCTGAGTAAGTCTACTTCTATATTTGCTATTCATTAAGGCCCTATTCTTACCAACAATTATGCACACATTTAACTTCACCACCAGGGAGAGTTCCATTAATTTCTGGGAGACTGCTCGTGGCAGAAGGGGCAAGCGTGTGTACAGTCGTGGGGCCTACAGAGAGCCGTCCAAACCCGTTAGAATATTCAGCAGCTCTTCATTGCTGTTATTTGAACATGCCATGAAAATATTATGAATACTTTCAAAGTACTTGGTTTTTTATTTCACGTGTCTTATAAAGTAAATATCACATAATAACAGGGATGTGAGCTTTTATTTTTTTACCAGTGAGCTTGTGCTATAGACTGTCCACAATTCATGACAGTTACTGTTAGAAACTGCAACAGCTGAACTATCACTTTAAAATACACACGCACTGACGACCTTACAGCCATCGCTAAACACCCACAAATTTTTATTTGCAAGTATCTAAACTATTTTTCAGCCATGAAAACTAATGAAAACAAAAAGAAAATCAAGGCGTGCCCATCATGTTTCTGTTTTCTGAAATTTTGCCCCTTATGAAAGTAACCCATCTGATGACAAACCGCTTCTACGTATCTATTGTAATGTTCAGCCTGAGATCTGGAAGTCCAAGACATTCCCCAAGAGGTGAAGCCCAAAATTATCCTGCCAAAAGACTTCTGCCGGAGCCCTGGCAGACGCCTCAGTGCTGCAGGTGCTGCTGTAGTCCCAGTCGCTCTCCATTTAAGTTAAGCCTCCTTCTTCATATTAGCATTTGAAAGATTTTACTGCTAAGAGTATACTTCCAAATTCACACCCCTCAAAAATTATTTTTTTTTCCAACTACGGCTGTTTCACACCAGAACTGAGCCAGCTCACTGAGGCCTAGCCTCTGCTCCGCGCCGAGCACTCGCAGAACGTGCGCCAGCGGTCCCTCGGCGTGACCAAAACACCGACACCTCCGAACTGCTTCTTATTGTAAAACACTACTTCAAAACACTTTAAAATAATGGGTCTGACAAACATTTTCTTATTCCCTCCAATAACAATTTTCGGACCTTTCCCTTCCTTGGAGCCACAGCCCGCATTTCTAAACGTTTCTCCTGGAAAACATGACACACACAGGTAACCTAAATTACCGCTGAAATAATACCTGAAACCAAGCTTCCCCTCCCTCCGCACGCGCGATACCTTAATTAATGGTGCGACAGCAG
>NW_010101594.1:0-306 GCF_000699245.1 Pterocles gutturalis
TGATTTCATACAGTCTATAGGCATCCAATCACCTTAGACAGAGAAATAATGATCAACAATTTGTCTAAAGTCAGCAGAGAGCTGCGTGCTCCGCTAGAGCGCAGAGTACAAATCTAATTTTGATTCATCTTCTGGAAGACCAGTGTCTCTCTGTTGGTTGCAGACGGAACACAGAAAGACCAGCTTTCTAATTTTTATACCTAATTTATATACCTAAAATAAGGTGATGTGATTACCCCCTAAAGCCTGAATTCATCTACCATAAATTAGCCATCTGGAGGTTTTAAATGATTAAGTATCAATCAA
>NW_010101595.1:0-796 GCF_000699245.1 Pterocles gutturalis
AATTACCCCTTAATTACTCCTCTTAATTACCCCCTCAATTACCCCTTTAGTTAATTACCCCTCTTAATTACCCCTCTTATTGCCCCTTAATTACCTCCCTCTTAATTAACCCCCCCCTTAATTACCTCCCTCGTTTGCCACCCCACTTGCCTCCCCTTAATTACCCCACTTAATTAACCCCCTTAATTAATTACCCCCTTAATTGACCCCCCCTTTAATTACCCCATGGGGTGGCTTAATTACCCCAGGGGTGAGTTAATTACCCCAAGGGGGGGTTAATTACCCCAAGGAGGGGTTAATTACCCCATGGGGGGTTAATGACCCCAGGGGTGGGTTAATTACCCCAAGGGGGGGTTAATTACCCCAAGGGGGGGTTAATTACCCCAAGGAGGGGTTAATTACCCCATGGGGGGTTAATGACCCCAGGGGTGGGTTAATTACCCCAAGGGGGGGTTAATTACCCCAAGGGGGGGTTAATTACCCCAAGGAGGGGTTAATTACCCCATGGGGGGTTAATGACCCCAGGGGTGGGTTAATTACCCCAAGGGGGGGTTAATTACCCCAAGGGGGGGTTAATTACCCCATGGGGGGTTAATGACCCCAGGGGTGGGTTAATTACCCCAGGGGTGGTTAATTCCCCCAAGGGGGGGGTTAATGACCCCAGGGGTGGTTAATTACCCCAGGGGTGGGTTAGTTACCCCAGGAGGTGGGTTAATTACCCAAGGGGTGGGTTAATTACCCAAGGGGTGGGTTAATTACCCCATGGGGTGGGTTAATTACCCCAAGGGAGGGTTAA
>NW_010101596.1:0-5109 GCF_000699245.1 Pterocles gutturalis
CTGGACGTGGACGGGGAGAGCGGGCTGCTCTACACCAAGCAGCGCATTGACCGCGAAGTGCTGTGCCGGCGCAGCGCAAAGTGCCAGCTGTCCCTCGAGGTGTTCGCCAACGACCAGGAGATCTGCATGATCAAGGTGGAGATCCAGGACCTGAACGACAACGCACCAGTGTTCCCCTCTATCTCAGAAAATGCCGCACCCGGCACCCGCTTCCCCCTCACCAGTGCCCACGATCCAGACGCTGGGGACAACGGGCTGCGCACCTACCTGCTCACCCGTGATGACTATGGCCTCTTCTCCCTTGACGTGAAGTCCCGTGGTGATGGCACGAAGTTTCCAGAGCTGGTCATCCAGAAGCCATTAGACCGTGAGGAGCAGAGTCACCACACCCTCGTGCTGACGGCACTAGACGGCGGTGACCCACCACGCTCGGGCACGGTGCAGATCAATGTGCGCCTCATTGACTCCAATGACAACAGCCCCGTCTTTGAGGCAGCCTCCTATGTGGTTGAGCTGCCCGAGAACGCACCACTGGGCACTTCCGTCATCGACCTTAATGCCACTGATGCTGACGAGGGTACCAATGGAGAGGTGCTCTACTCCTTCAGTGGCTACGCACCCGAGCGTGTCCGTGATCTGTTTAGCATTGACCCACAGAGTGGCCTCATCCGTGTCAAGGGCAACCTGGACTATGAGGAGAGTGGCCTCATTGAAATTGATGTCCAGGCTCGCGACCTGGGGCCCAATCCCATCCCTGCTCACTGCAAGGTCACTGTCCGCCTCATCGACCGCAATGACAATGCACCCAGCATTGGCTTTGTCTCCGTTCGCCAGGGAGCACTGAGTGAGGCTGCCCCACCAGGCACCGTCATTGCCCTGGTGCGAGTCACTGACCGTGACTCAGGCAAGAATGGGCAGCTCCAGTGCCGGGTGCTGGGTGGTGGCGGTGGGCCTGGAGCTGTCCCTTTCACCCTGGAGGAGAACTACGACAACTTCTACACTGTGGTCACTGACCGGCCCCTGGACCGCGAGGCACAGGATGAGTACAATGTGACCATTGTGGCACGTGATGGGGGCAACCCCCCACTCAACTCCACCAAGTCATTTTCCGTCCGGATCCTTGACGAGAATGACAACCCACCTCGCTTCAGCAAGAACCTCTATGTGTTACAGGTGCCCGAGAACAACATCCCTGGAGAGTACCTGGGCTCTGTCTTGGCCCAGGACCCTGACCTGGGCCAAAATGGGACAGTCTCTTACTCCATTCTGCCTGGGCATGTGGGTGACGTCTCTATCTACACCTACGTCTCTGTCAACCCCACCAATGGTGCTATCTATGCCCTGAGAAGCTT
Source organism: Pterocles gutturalis (assembly GCF_000699245.1). Taxonomy (NCBI): domain Eukaryota; kingdom Metazoa; phylum Chordata; class Aves; order Pterocliformes; family Pteroclidae; genus Pterocles; species Pterocles gutturalis. The sequence goes on from NW_010101596.1 coordinate 1,353, forward strand.
CAACTATGAGCAGACAAAGCACTTTGAGTTTCGCGTGCTGGCCAAAGACTCGGGTTCACCCCACCGTGAAAGCAATGCCACGGTGCGTGTCACCGTGCTCGATGTCAATGACAATGCACCCCTCATTGTCCTGCCTGCCCTCATCAATGACACTGCTGAGCTGCAGGTGCCACGCAACGCTGGGGTGGGCTACCCCGTGGGCACCGTCCGCGCCCTGGACAGTGACTTTGGGGAGAGTGGGCGCCTCACATACGAGATTGTGGAAGGCAACGAGGAGCACCTCTTTGAGATGGACCCTACTAGCGGTGAGATACGCACCTTGCACCCCTACTGGGAGGAGCTCAGCCCTGTGGCTGAACTGGTGGTAAAAGTCAGTGACCATGGCAAGCCCAGCCTCTCTGCAGTGGCCAAGCTCATTGTCAGAGCCTTGGCAGGGCCCAGGGAGCCACAGGTGAATGGTGAGCAGCATCGGCGACCACACTGGGACTTGTCATTGCCCCTGATCGTGACACTGAGCACTGTCTCCATCATCTTGCTGGCTGCCATGATCACTATTGCCGTGAAGTGCAAGCGAGAGAACAAGGAGATCCGCACCTATAATTGTCGCATTGCCGAGTATAGCCACCCTCAGCTGGGAGGAGGGGGAGGCAGTGGCGGGGGAGGAGGAGGCAGCGGCAGTGGAGGGGGCAAGGGCAAGAAGAAGAAGATCAGCAAGAATGACATTATGCTGGTGCCCAGTGAGGGCGAGGACAGCCGGGGCCCCCTCAATGTCATGAACGTGGTGAGCAGCCCATCCCTGGCCACTTCACCCATGTACTTTGACTACCAGACCCGCCTGCCCCTCAGCTCTCCCAGGTCCGAGGTGATGTACCTGAAGCCCTCCTCCAACAACCTGACTGTACCCCAGGGACATGTGGGCTGCCACACCAGCTTCACAGGGCAAGGGACTAACGCCAGCGAGGCTCCCCCGAGCCGGATGTCCATAATTCAGGTAGGAGACTTTTAGAATACCCTGGACCTCACTTTAGGTGCTGGTTTAACTTTACCTTTTGTCTGCAGTGAAATCTGCTGTAAGGCACCACTGAAGGGACCCACACAAGTCACTAAAGAGAGGTGGACGTAATGAAAATGGGACTAAATGACGTCTTGTGGGCTTGGTTCTGCTGTCACACTGGTGTTTCCCATGTGATGCAAAACTAAATGCCCATTGAAACAAACAAGAGTTACGGCAGTGCAAAAGAGGTGCATGTGAGAGTGCAGGCAGGCATTTAGTATGTTTCGGGCACGCTGGGGTATCTACCCAGAAGGTTGTCAGACAGAGGTGGGAGCTTCCACAGGTTTCACTTTACTTTGGTTTGGGGTGGAGAAGGGGGAGGGCATTTCTGAAGCAGTCATATCATCTGCAGTAACTAACAGGACGTGGGAGAAACTCTACACACTGAGGACATCTATTGCAACAGACTGTTATAGCCGTCCAATCCTGTATGTAAATAAGAGCTATCTTTCCAAGATGTATGTTTTTAATTTTTTTTCATTTCCTTCTTTAGAATATGTATCTACACATAATTTTTTTTTTGGGGGGGGGCGCAAAACAGTATCATTGCCTCCTCCTCTCCCCATAAACAACCAAACCTTCAGCGCTGAAAATTTTGCTTAGTCAAATAGAAAGAAAATGTATGTGGTGATTCCCTCCTACCCCCAAAATGTTAACAAAACCTACATCCTGTCATAAAACAGCAAAACAACTGGTCAGATTTCCAGTAGCCTGAGTCAATATTGATGATTGCTTTATAGTGAAAGACTTACATGCTCTTTCTTCTACCAAAGCTCATTTAGAAATCACAGCTGGGCTGCATTCTGCCGCCAGTTACATCCACACTGTCCTCTACTGACTTTTGTGAGTGTGAGAAATGGTAGAATTTGGACCATTGGATATAGGGTGCTAATCAAAGAATTGCTTAATTTTTAGGAGGTAGTTTAAAGTCCAAACTCAGATGATGTATTCCAGAGCAGTGAACTCACAGAGTGAAGGTGAGGGCAGAATTTGGCCCCAGCTGATTTAATTTAAAGTATTACTTCATGATTAATGCAACTTAATGTTCAGATACTACAGGTATGTTCCAAAGTGATTTTTAACATTTGGATTGAAAGCAGGCTCTGGATAATGACTATTAAATATATTTGAAATGTCATATCTGTTTTATCCTGTGGTTCTCCTAATATGCTGTTCTGAGTCATAGGGGAGCAAGCTGAATGTATCAGAAGTGACACAGACTCATTTTGTGTATGCAGCTAGTGGGAAAGAAGTTGCACTGAAGACACTTGATGTACCAAAAGAAAATTCATAATACCTTTGAGTTATCATACCCTGCGATCTGTGAAAATTGAATGTTCTAGCTGACAGCTGCATCTTATGTTTTAAACGAAATACAAGTGGCCATCGGTAATTGGCACATTAAGTAACCAAAATTCCAGTAAGTGATGGCCTGTAAATTGAATATTTATAACTGGGGAAAAAAAAAAAAAAAGGCTGCTGTACAAAGTCACTGTGAACTCATCCTCAACCCACTACTGAGTTGTGTCACAAAAATAATTTCATTTTATGCCTATCATGAATTTGTGTTGCTATCAATTAGGTGAGTGGAGCAATACTTAAAATCTGAAATTGATTTTAACAAAAAGTGACACTTCAGGAAAGAGTTTAGGTTAGGGCACAACCAGAGATAATTTGATTTATAATTCATACTTTAAAAAACAAATAAGTTTCAATGACACTTGTTTAAGTAATGTCAACATTTTAAACTGTAAAATAGAGTTGTCAAAAAGCTAAAAAAGAAACCCACTTTTTTTTCCTACTGACAAGTGTAATCACTACTAAAAGACAGAAAATTATACTTTCCTACAACCATGTAATGTTTATATAAAGCAATTAATTAATGTATTGATGCTACTGAGTAGTAAAGATTAAATTGTAGTGTAAAATCCCTGTGGAAAATATGATTCCTTTTTTTACAGTGTTCACTGTATAATATCAATCATAACTTTTTTTTTTCTGAGATCTATATAAAGCTAAAAGAGGAATTTCCTCCCTTAAAAAGGTGTGTTGTGGTTTCTATACAGTTTTCATTATGACAAATGTGGGAAATGTTAACCGTAACTCCTCTTTGCACATACTGGTATATCCAATATTGTTTTTTGCTTTCCCTGAGCATCTACACAGTGTTTTGGATGTTTAGATGGTCCAGCCAGTAGATTAGGAAACATTCATTCTTCCCTAGTGAAACCTGTTCAAACATACTTATTGATACTATATTTTGTAGTCGTATTGACAAAGCAGACAATATGAAACAGAGTATAGGAAAGGTCCAGACTTAAAGTGGCTAGATGAAAAAATCTGATCCTCTTCTCTATAATTTTGCATTACTAAAAGACATTTTCTATTCTCCATCTCCACATCCTTGGAGTAAATTTTGTAAAAAAATTTGCATTTAGAATGTAGATATTACTTTGTGTCTGATCCTGTACTTCTGCCTCATGTAAAATTCAAAATGCAAATTTAAGGAGAAATAGTAAAGGATCAGCCCTCTCTCTGGATCTGCTATTTCCTTAATCACTCCAGGAAACCTGTGTCTGGAAAAGTAAATTTTACAGTTAGGAATCAAAGGTATAGCCAGTGGAAAAAAGATGTATAATCCGAACAGCTGCTTTGTAATCTTTCATCAGTCAATTCAGAAAAGCAGTTTCCTTTGTTACCTCA
>NW_010101596.1:5140-17554 GCF_000699245.1 Pterocles gutturalis
GAAAGGTAAACTACAATTTTGTAAGTGTTCTCTAGCAAATATTCACTTTAGTTTTTCCAGATTTACTACAGAGCCATGGCAGTCTCACACTATGTAATTCATACATTGAAACTGCTTTTCTTCACTCTCATTTTCTCGGGAAGTGTTTAATGGCAGAATTCTCTAGCAGGAGCCTGTTACTAAAACTTTAGGTTTATATATATATATGTGTGTACATACTTATATATCCATGGATATATATCCACATACTAAATATTATATTAGTACTTCCAATTGAGTTTATAAGTATTTTAAATCCAATAAATAATTTAATTCCCACAAAGATCCAAATTTTCTCACTCTTATTAGAAGTGCATAACACTTGTTTTGCTTTGTAGTCAATCGGCTTTATGATTCCCTTTTTCTTCATGAATAGTATTTTATTCTACAGACAACCCAATTTATATCAATGAATACCTGTGGAGTAAAGTGTTACTTAGTGACTACGGGTTTCGGACAGACCCAAAATGACCAGCAGTTGAAGAAAAGATTGCCTGATATGTGTAATCTTACCTCTCTTTAGGTGACTTCTGTAACAGATCAGTCACAGGCTTTGACAACTTGTGTGTTCACTCACTGCTTTGTAGCACCCAGCTATGTGCCATGCTTGCATGTGTTACTTATATGAATCAATGAACTTCTTCAGTACCATGAATATTAAATATTATAAACATGTGTACATATATATATATATCTATAAAATTTTGAATGGATATCCAAGGATGTACCTCCATCTTTATTGGCACAAGAGACTTGCAAGTGCTTAGGGCCTCTGAAAATAAACCGTATGTGATTAAATGCGCACATGAGGTTGATGTGGATAAAAAATAGTGCTTAGTAACATAGTGGGAAGTCAGAACAGCTACACTTCAACATGTTTTATTGCTTTTAACTTCAGCAATTGTATTATAAACGTATTTTAGAAATAGTGCTTTCAAATGCAAGTTAGTTAAAAACTTTGAATATAGGTCAGTGCTATGCAATTTGCATTGCCAGATTCAAAATTTCATTCAAACTTTGAATCACTTAAGCTCTAAACTAGTAATTTTTTACTGGGGAGAAAAAAGAGGAAAGCAGGAGAAAATGGAAACTCTACGTGGAAGAAAGAAGAATTCTGTTCACTCTAGACATTAAAGGCTACAGGGGAAATTCTATTTGTCTCATTCTGGTGAGTAAATCAAGTTGACCTACTCACTGGACTACGAGAAACAGGATTTTGCTTTATTTTGAAGAGCAGACATTAGAAAAAGAGAGAAATATAACGTGCAAACTTACACATATATGTTCATATCTCTCCTACCAAAAAGTTCTGAGTTAGTCAGTTCTCCATCCCCTGGTTGAAGAAGTTGCAATTTCTTCTTGCAGGTTTCCTATAGATAAAAGAGTGTATGGATAAAGAGAAACAAGTAGTTTCTTTAATCAAATATGTTCTAGAAATAGGTTCCTCAAAGTGACATAACAATAGTGTAGAAAACTATCTAGATATGCAAGGAGTGTTGGTGATCCTAGAGATTATTTGTTATTATACTTGTGGTGCAATTTCGAGAGGTTTGTAAATGCACCAGGAATGAGATGGAAGCGCATAAAGAGTGGCCACAGCTTTTGCTAAACAACAGCTAAAAAAGGCTGACTGTGTTGCAAGTAGCTTTCAAGCTGGGAATCACCGTAGCTGCTGTACTAGGCAGTCCTGTAGCACTTTAAGATAAAGTATAGATCATTCTTAATACTTCAGGCACACGAGGTTTATGATGTGTCAACAGATTACTGTCAAGTCTCAGTGCAGCTCTGTCGCCAGGTGTCTAGCAGTACCTAAGAAGACAGTCTTCAGGGGAAATAAAAAACATAAGCTATATTAGCGCTGCTCTGTCTTTAGATATACTATTCCGTGCTTTACTTTGAGAAACTTCAGCTCAGAAATTTCAAGATTTCAAAAAGAAGCCTGCAGCTGCTTCAGTATAAGAAGAAGCATCTTTCCTCACAGAAATTACAGTAGTTCTCAGTGATTTAAATTATTTTCTGAACACATAACTATTCTTTTTTTTATTATTTCTATATCTTCTGCTACAAATTAGGAATATTCTCCTCTCTCACTAGAGCTTGTATAATTTAATATTTTGCACCAAGAGGATATGGGGCAGTTCTACACACTCGCAAGTCTGCAAGTTCATACAGGAGTTTCGCAGCTGCATGTTCTAGGGCTCTATCTAAGGATACTAAATGGTCGTCAGATGAAACTTCAGAACTACCTAAGATGCATTATGGTAGGTTTTACACTGTTTTATAAGGTTCAAAGTCTTGCAAAATAACTCACATGAATGTTTGCATTGTGGAATACAGTCTGCGATTAGTATGATTTTGTGTTACATCATTCTGTAGCTTTAGTTTTACTTATTCAGTGAAGTCAATACCAAGGTTGGCTGTGTAAGAATTTCAGGACAGGATCTTTTCTATATTTTTATGAAGCATTATTTAATTTTTCATCAAAATACACTGCATAGAACTATGAAACAAAGTTTCACACATATTTTAGGACCAGACCTGGCAACATACTGCTCACTATGGCATCTGCCCTGGCTGCTGAGATAGGCAGAGGAAGCAGAAATTGGCTCCTCTGTTTTGTGTTAACATCTTCTCTTGTCTTGATCTTGAGCTATTGTTTATAGCAATATTATTTCAAAAGGATCGCTCTTGATATATAGACTCATATGAGATCTAAAGAACTTTCCAAGATGAAATGCTGTAATATAGAACAATAAACATAATAGAGAAAAAGGCAGTTTAATAGTCTGAGGTAGAATATTGATACTACGAGAAATTCTCATTAACCAATAAATTAAGAATAATGTTGTCTCCATAGAACTTGCTCTTTTATAGAGTGTAAGAGTTGGAGAAAGTTAGTGCAGTTGAAACAAAAGACATAAAACAGATAATGCAGGATTTACTGGATCACATCTTTCAATGGCTCGTAAAGTTGTCTGAGCTTTCCTCATCTTGGTGCTCACTGTCACTGCCTAATCTTGAATGGGAAAACCCACACAAATTTGTGATTACCTGTGCAATTTTGATGACTGATCTTTGAAGATTTATTTTTTTAACAAAAGATTTGGTCATGTCTCTCTTACCCTTACCCATATTGATGAAAAGGCCGTTTCTTACTCATTTTTCAGTCAATGGCATAATTTTAACTTCATCAATGATTTCAGTGGTTCAAGAGTAAATTGTGACTAAGAGCCTTACAGAGTGCAGCTAAGAATAGTGTGATTTATTTTTAGATTTCAGCCTTTTGTGATGTTTTCTTACAGCTTCTTTACAAACAATTAAGGAGATTGGAATATAGAAGATTTTGTAACAGTGATGTGAACGGTAACATAATCAGGTGTGCAGCTGAAAGAAGAAATCAAAGACTCCTTTGAACATATTGCTGAACACATATTTTCACATGCTTTCATATATTTTCGAAAGTCTGCATAATATAGCATTATTCTTAAAATTCAACAAATATTATTGCATGGAAAATTATCATTAGATACATGCAAACTACTCGCAAAAATCACTTGGTATTAAGCATAGATACGACCTGGTTTCACTAATAAAGCAAAAATGACATTAAAAAAAATATTTTTTTCCTGAGTCACAACATTTGACTGTAAACTGGTTGGGAATTTGTTTTTTGTCAGCATTTTTCTTTCCTTTTCACGACCTTATTCCCCAGGAAACATTAGCAGACTGGGTAATATTTGCACATATATTTTTTTAAAGATCCTGCTTAATTTCTCTTTCTTTTGTTGTTTCTACAAAACTTAAAATGCCTTATCAAAATAGTTTTAGGTTTCACTATGCAAGACACTCATTGTATATATATATAAAATGTATGTGTATGGGTTGTTTTTTTTTTGTTGTTGTTGTTTTTTCTGAAGAAAAAATATAGGATGCATGGCAGAGGTCTTGAGATACCTCTTCAAGACTGAGGATTGCCTGCACATATAAAGAAAAGACACTTTGACACTAGTAGTAGTGTTTTCCAACAGGTAAGAAATTTCTGTGAAAAGAACTTAAACAATGATTTATTGACTGGAGCAGAAACACAGCTCTGTTTTTATCTTTAAAAGTATAGAAGCAATCCTTTGATGTCAAAAGGTCAGTGCAGAGCAGTTGGGACAAATTTTTTGCAGCAGATAGGCTGAGAGCTTTATACTTTCAATTGTATCTGCACTTCAGCTGTAAGAAGAGAAGTGGTGAAATTAATGCTAAAGGGTTCAAAAATATAGGAAACGAGTGAAACTCTCAAGGGACTGCAGGCTCTTACCTAAATAGAAAAGAAAAAAAAAAGATATTAGGAAGAGAGTGGCAATATGTTTCTGGGGAAAAGTTCGTGGAATTTGTTTCATTTGGTATGTTTTTAAGGGGGCAACAAGAAGATTAACTAGTTGTTGCTACTTTTGCTGATATGATAAGACGAAATGGCGTAGTGTACAGTCTGCCACAAATCTTAGCTGGGGTGTATTCTAAGCCCTAGTAATGTATTTGTCATAGTCTTTTTAGTGCAACCTTTGTTTTTTATTCTGCTATAGATTTTTTTAACAGAAGATTTGGGATTAATTACTGTAAATCCTATGAGAATGAAAAAAATAGGTGCACTATTAAGCATTTTAGATAAAATAGTATTTAGTACTACATTCAAGAACAAGCAAATTTATATGAATGTCCCTGTTAATTATGGTATTAGGCAGTGCTTTAAATAACCTCCTTGAGCAGTCATACATTTTCTAGTTAAATCCCAAAGGCTGTTGATACAATTCCTACTTATTAAGGTCACATGAGAAGCATCTCTTTCTTCTTCTGAATTGCTTCCACAAGTTAGTGGTGTTACCTGTAGAGAAAGACAGCGTAAGATCAATTCATCTCTCAATTGCTTGAGATGAGAAGATAGCTCCTTTTTTCGTCTGGCAACATATCCTCAAAATTGAGGAGTTGCACTACATATAAAGATATTACCGCATAGTTTCTGCCAATTATTAGTGTTACTTGTACAGAAGGATAGTATAAAGATCAATTTTCACCTCACTTTCATGCAATGAGGGGATACCTCTTCTTTCAGCTCTCAAGACAATCAGTTGCATGCTGATCTATTTTCAGTTTAGTGCTCTGTGATCTAGACAAGCAAAATCCTTCAAATGAACAGTATTTTATTTTAGCCATGGGCCTTTCTACTGACTTTGTGAGGTATGTACCAGATCAGAGTTCCTCTGGTTCATAAAATACTTTTACCCATAATAGAAGTTTCTAATGGCATCCTGTTCCCTGCTGGGTGGCTGCGTGCTGTAGTCCCCACGGCACGCCAAAGGAGGCCTCTAAAGGGGAAAGGAAAAGCCTTGTTACAAGATACAAATGCACAATTTCAGCTGTGTGGGTGGGACCTCTGATCGATGCATTGTAAATTCTTGCAGTGATAGACATGCAAAATTAGTTTCAGGCAGTGTTTCAGGCCATCTATTGATATACATGTGACACGTTTGTATTTGCCTGCACTAGTTCTAGTGACACTATGATTACTGGTATCTGCAGTCCTTGCCCTGGAACACTTCCAGGCAGTTTTATTGTATTGAAATGGCTCTTACAGTTCATTGAGCATCCAGCATAACACTGCTGAATATGATTGGCGCGTTTGCATATATTTATTCAAAAAAAAATCAGGCAGTTAAACTGCATAATTATGGGAAAACGAATCATAACAATAAAAGACCATTTAAGTTAACAAGCTTTGTGATCAAAGGATAAATACAGGTTGGATAAATGAGACTCTAGATGTAACTAATCTACATAAATAGGCTTTGGTCTGATTAGAGGAAAGGAATATATTAAAATAATCTAAAGGTATTAAAAAAGCATTTTACTTCAGTGCTTTTATAATGTCTAGTTTTATTTCACCATATTTTTAACATTTCCACTCAATAAAAATAGTTGTGTTAGACTACTGTAGTGATAGACAACTTTTATGTTTTTATTTCTTGATTAACAATGTTTACAGTGCAAAGAAAGTCTAAACTAACCCAAGTAAACAAAAGTAACATTATAAGTTTTCACTCTAGTTTGAATGTGTCGTGTCAAAAACCTTAAACATTTTTTAACGTCTTAATTTTAGAATTTTTAATGTTGCAGTGTTTTTTGATTGATTTTTAATTAAAGAAAAACATTAAAGGGAACATTTAAAGGACAATTTCTTGTTTACTGTCTTTATCAGCAGAGAGCAGCCTTTGTAGTATTTGAAAGCTGGTGCATTAAAAATCAATTTCAAGTCTTCAAAGCTATAAACTCTTCCTGGCTTTGTAGTTATATACTGTTTTTAAAAACATTGGAAGCACACTTGACAATTGAATTAAAAACAAAAGGTAAATAATGGCTTTATCAAAATTTGAAGGATTTTAATGTATTTTTAATAGTAGCTGAAGGATTTTTATACAGAGCAGACAGCTGAATCATGATTTGTGGCTTTTAAATGCATAATTTGTTCCTAAAGACAGATATATGTATTATTTTATTAATAGAATTTTGTTTTAAACTTCTGTTGGTGTAATTCTGCTGTTTTTAATGAATGCCATGATTCAAACACAGAACATGTCAGTCAGTTTCTTTACTTACTATATTTCTGTCTTGTTCTTTGCAGATTGCTAAGCAACCACTTACAGTTAAGATTGTGTAGTTACAACCCAGTTAAAATAATGGTGAGCTGAAGTGGGCTAAACAAGTTTTCATCAATTCTTAATGAAAATATTTAAATTCCATAAAATTTTAAAGGTGACAAAGAAAATAACATTATTTTAATAACTCACCTCAGATTCAGCACTTGGGCTTTGTTCCTACTGATACTGAGGAAAAGACTGTTTTTCCACAAATCTAGAAAGAGCAGGATCGTGTCCTTAATCAGCGCATAAGTAATTTCAAGGCCTATGGAAGCTAACTTATACATAGAAACATAGAAACAGAGAGTCATAGAATCATAGAATGGTTAGGGTTGGAAGGAACCTTAAAGATCATAGAGTTTCAAACCCACGAGTGGGGACACCTTCCACTAGACCAGGTTGCTCAAAGCCTCATCCAACCTGGCGTTGAACAGTTCCAGGGAGGTGGCATCCACAACTTCCCTGGGCAACCTGTTCCAGTGCCTTACCACCCACACAGGAAAAAATTTCTTCCTAAAATCTAATCTAAATCTACTCTCTTTCAGCTTGAAACTGTTGCCCCTTGTTCCATCACTACACTCCCTGATCAAGAGTGTCCCCCCATCTCTCCTGTAGGCCCCCTTTAAGTACTGGAAGGCTCCTATAAGGTGTCCTATAATTACCTTAGTATTATATCTTTCAAGGCATGATCCTTAAAACACTTATTCAGTGAATATTTTAATTTAGATCAACAGAATCATTGAATTAAATAGATCTCTTACAGGAGCTGAGTTGCTAATGTGCGTAAGCATGTGCAGAACTGTGAGCCTGTGTTGCTGAACTGCTCCCTGTTGCTTCTCTCCTTTGCTTTAAACACATTGCAAAGCTGCAAAAGCTGTTCGTTTCACTTAGCCTCCAAATGCATTTTCTAATACTCGATTGAGATAGTAATGATGTCTGAATATTTGATATTTTTCGTTTTTTGCATAGACGTGTAATTTGATATGCAGATTTGAAGATCATAAAAACAATCCTGCTTTGATGATCATGAGGAAGATTATCCAGCCACAGCTGTAAAGTACCAAGTGCGTTCTTTTCTGATCTCTTCATCATTTCAGTGGATCAAATGACAATAAGAATACAGTGGAATTTAGAGTCCTTGGTGAAAAAATGAATTTAAAAGCTTTTTACAAATGGCAGCCACAAAATCTTAGAAACTATTTAGATTTCTAGACTATTTGTCAGATAATATGACTATGTATGAATGCATATGTGGAGATACGTAGATATGAGAGCAGCGTGGATTCAAAAAATCTATCTAGCTGGATAAAAAGCACCATTAACAATCAGTGTGCATCTATTTTATTTATTTTTTTTTTAATATTGTGTATGATCTGCACATAGCTGTGTAACAGTGTTTTGGAAGATGCTGTCAGTACACACCTTTTGCTGCAACCTAGAAAGCAGCAAGTTTAGAGACAAATGCTGTTGTCATTTTTTCCCCCAAGGCAAGAGTATAGGTAAGGAAGGACCTCATTTTCCACTTCATGGTGGAAGTTACACATCTTGCTTAAAACTGTGTATCCCACTATGAGACTTTGGGGTTGAGAATAATTATGAAAAGGCTGTGTAAGTCATGTGACACATGAGAATAATCAGCACTTAATTGCTTCCCTCAACTGTGTTAGGTATTAAAAAGCACACAATAATTTGCATCTCATAGTTCTGAGGCAAGGAACATTTAGTCAGCTTTGTAGCCATCGAGTGAAAAAGAGGGGGAAAAAAGATGTTTAATGTTATTTCTTTCAATGTATAGTATTCATTTTGTCTAAATCTGTAAATGTATTCTGTCTGTTTAAGCCACCTGTAGCTTCTTTCCAGGATGAATTTATTTTATTATTTATTAATTGGCCACCATATATATGTTCTTTCCCAATGGTATGCATCTCATTATCACAATAATGGGATGGTAAAGAAATTATAATTCCTTCAAGCTTGAAATAACTATTTTCAAGTACTTTGCTGTGCTCATTTGTTTCAAACAGGCTTCCCGAATTTTGAAGAAAACCTTAATTTCAGTTAATTTAAAATTAACCACACACGCACTTTACTTTATCCCCTGGCACTGGCAAAGGAACCGTAGGAGCAAGTATCTGGATTTCCAGATTTTGACCTACTTGTTAGTCTACTTTACTTGACTGAAAGTGAAGTAAGAGAAAGCTGCTTCTATTAAGCAAATATAGCCTTCAGGAATTTTGGTTAACTTTGGCAAAAATCTACAGAAGATAAATCCCTTGCAGTCATACTGGTCTTGCTGATACCAGTGATGAAGAAGTAAGCATACATGTTGAATAGCTGCGGGAGGAGAAGACATTATTTAAATGAAAGATTTTGTTCTGATTTAAATTTTGAGCCATAGGTTTTCTATAGTATTTTATAATAAAGACAATTACACAGTAATTTGGGTTAGAATACATGCCCAGCTCCCCATCTCAAAACCCAATTTGTTACTACCTGTGGCTATTTCTATTAAAAAAGAAACATAATTACTATGAGTCTCAGCAGTCTAAGAGTAAATTTTTGCAATTACAATACCTCCCTTGGGCACATGTGTGAAAATGGCAGATTAATTCCTGCCAGTATCTGTCTATTCCTTGCACATTCTTAAGGTTGCTGGTAGCTTGGATTATCGTTATATTGGTGTTGTTCATTATGCTGTGGTTAAGGTTAAAGCAGCAATCCTATCATAAATCTTTCGAAACAGGGCTCTATACCATTACCTTGGAAAGTCTCTACACTGAAGTTTGATACATAAAGTCCTAGGAGTAAGATCCTAAATTTATTTTAATGCAGAGTGAATGAGTTTGCTCTTGATCTTGGCATATTTTAGAAGGGCATTTTGTATTTTATTGTTTTAAGCCTGAGAAGATTTAAACAAAAAAAAAAAAAAAAAACAACAAGCCCAAGTTTACTTATTCTTAGGAATTTACGATGAAGTTAATAAAGTTGCATATGAACTGAAGACCATATAGTAGACCCTTAGTATTGTATGGCTTTTGTTTTATTCCCAATGGCACAATGGCATGTCTATTTAGAAAGAAGAACTAGTAAGTTAAAATGGCCCTGAATTTATGTAGACTAATAACTTTCCATGGAAGTAATCTAATTCATCTCCTAATGAGCTTTTCTACCTGAAAAAAAAAGAAAAAAAAAAAAAAAAAAGTTTTGAGGGCACATGTATAGAAGAATTACATTCAAAGGCTTCCCTCCTGGGGATCACTCTCTGCAGCTGCACGCCTAACTCCGTGATGAATTCCAGTGGAGTTAGGAGTTGACATGGCTTCATGTGGACTCATGATCCACAAGCAGGGAGCAGCATTAGTCTGTGTTACACATCGTCCAGTTTGAATATTCAGGATGATCAGTGTGAACAGTCTTTAAAAGTTATTTTTTTTCCCCTTTGCGTAAGTTTTTATTTGGAATTTCTTGTGCTGTACCTGTCGTCGTTTCATTTATTTTCCCATTTTGAAAGGGATTTCCCCACATATACACTTCTTCTGAGCGTTGGCCTGGGGACTTTTCTGATGTGGACATTATTTAGAGAAGGTTGCATTAAGTATTTTTCTTTGAAACATCATGACTGAAAAAAATAAATAAAAAAATTAAAATATATATGCATCCTTCAGTTGATGTTGCATGCACTCCACTTTGAAAAAAGTGCTCACATGCTGGGTGGGCATCTTGCTAATTAGATACAGAGACAAATCCATAATTTAATCACTGTATTCTAACTAACCCCTCAGTCAAATATTAGTATTCAAGTTCAGTCTCTCTGTCCCTGGTGAAACTTGCAGCAGTGTCCTAGATGTTGCCAGACCAACACAGGTTTGGAACAGAAAGAAGACTTTTCCTAATGCTGGAATCTTTGCAGAGAACATTTCTTATGGGGATCTTCTTTATTTTAACAGCAAAATCTGATTTTAGACTCTCAATATGGCAAGCTGTAATGTGAGGGGTAATCCAGAACATTTTTTTTCCCAGGCTTTTAAGAATTCACAGGTCAAAGTCAGCTTTTAAGTACCGATGAGTTTATCAATTGATTACCTGTTGTGATCCCTAGCTAGGTGGGTGTTGTGTTCTAGATGAAGTGATCCTATTGAGAAAGATAACAATTTTTTTGCTTGTTCTGAGTCAATTTAATGTAGTTGCAGTAGGTTAACACTGAAGTGACAGAATTGTGGAAAGTTATTCAAAGCTCTATAGCCAAAAGGCCTTATTTTTTTCTGCCCAAGCCTGCCTGACCACTGCTACTATGTTAATGGTGTATTCGATCAAACTTTCCAGTTTATGAAGTACCTCATCATAGGCATATGATTGTTATAGCTTTAAAACATATTTAGGGACAGAACCTCTTGCTAAATTTGTGCAAGCCTAAATTATTTATCTTATGTCACAAATAATAAATCAACTCGTCACCATTTTACGGTTGAAAATCTTGCACAGACACCTGAGGCTGTAAAGTTCGATGATCTACTGTTCTGTCATAAATTCAGTCATTATTTTGGCAGCATATTTAGTGGTGTTTCATTTTCTAGTGCTAAGAGGAAATCATTATGCCAAGGTATTTGTGTGAAAGTAGGGCTTTGTATCCTGTCACACAATGCTTATAGAATACCTTGTTGGGGTTTTTTTAACAGAATGTTGGAATAAGGAGTTGCATGACCTAAATAAGAAATTAGAGAGAAAATAATGATGTAAATTTTAATATCTGGGATTTTCTTCCTAATTCCTAAGGAATTTAAGGGAATAATTGCTTTTCTGAGGCAAGGTTTGAGGAAGAGAAAGGGTTAAGGTTGCAGCTTTAAAGGAAAGGAGTTGATCTAGATTTACTTCTGTTCTTCTGATCATCACCTAGGAAGAAGGCTTCAGTGTTCCTCTTTACATGTTTTCTGTGCAGGCAGTGTGGCTTCAGAACAAAGTCCTGTTTTATCTTCATTGCTAATTTTTTTTTTTTTCACTCTATAGGGAAGAAACATAGACCTGGAGTCTTGTGCCACATACAGTGTTTTCTGCCTAGCTAATCACCTTTCCCTGTTACTGCCTTTACAAAGCTGTTTAAATGCCATCCATAGAGAAGACCATATGCTGGAATAAAGGAATATTACCTTTAAGACTTCTCATTTTCTATCACTGTTGTAATCTTCTTCCTGCTCCTTTGCAGCTTTCTTCAGATACAACATATGTATCTGTGGGAATGTAGCACTCTATGTAAAGACTCCCTTATCCCATAATTGGAGCAAGCAGACTGATCCAAGGGCTATTGAAACCAAATTGAAAACATCCATTGATTTCAAGGGACCTCAGGTCATGGCTTCTGGGAGTTTTATTGTTGCCTTTAGTGAGAGTATGGGTTGGACAGAAGAAGGTAAACATAGTGGATAGATGTTAACACAAACTTAACTGATTTAAAATATCCAGTGTCTCTGTTTCCCCTTGCTAAATATTATGAGTACAAAACAGTCAGTGTTAAAAGGGCATAATTTGATATGCTTCTCCACCATATAGTACTGCAGTGTTTTTATAAGCTCTTATCTGTTCAGAAAACATTTGTAATATGTTGCTCCTAGAAACAGAAAAACAGCAGTGGTAAGAACAGGACAAATTCTACAACACTTACTGGCTTCATTGGGTATTTCTGCTGAGTAAGAGGTTTCAG
>NW_010101596.1:17585-19795 GCF_000699245.1 Pterocles gutturalis
CAAAATTAAAAATAAAATGCCAGGAGCTCACAGTTACACTGTAGAATCTGCATGCATGAAAGAATGAAAATATAAGGTTGTTTTTATACAGAAAAAAAGAGGTTCTGAACACAAGGAGATAATATTTTTGGAATGATTACAAATACTTTGATCATGTCCTTAAATTTTAAGTCATTATTTTTTTAAGTTTCCCTCTAATTTTAATGCCTTGATTTCTAGACTTCATTTTTAACATGTAGATTGGAATGAAAAATAAAATAAAACATGGATGCTCTCAAAGATACACTCCCAGATGTATTGTTATTTTGAGATCATGGTATGATATTCTTAGAAGAAGCTTGATATTGTGATAAGTACAGATTTCATTTTAGTTAACTAAGTGTAGTTGAGTCTTATTCAGTAAAGATAATATCTGTTAGGAATACTAAGGTAGAGTCAACATGATGGGAGCCATAGATAAAAGGTGCATTAAAGCGTTTCAAATTCAATCATTAGGTTTCATTGCACCCATCTGCTACCAGAAAATATAATTGGCAACTTGATTCATTGACCTTTAACTGTCATTTTGGACCATGTTTTTTTTTAAATCCATATTTTCAAAGTAGACTTAGAGAGTTAATTTGATAAGAGAATGCCCAGTACATTTTAATGCAATTATTTTTTTTATTTCTTCTTTTTTTTTTAAGCAAAAGATTTTTTAATATAATCGGGTTTAATGATCTGTTGTATATTCTGCTAATCCAGTCAAAGTAGTTATTTAATATTGAATGTGGTTAAAAGCAACTAATGTTCAATTTCATTAGGGCTTCTATTAAATAGAAGGTTTGCTGAACTTCTGCTGGTATTTATGCATGAACTACTACCTCTTATTAATTATTTCCAGGGGTTTCTGTTACACTAGAATTATACTTACAAGCTTCAGTTCCAACAAGATTACACAGCACAGTACAATGGCTAAATAAGTATTGAAATTGTGGAGTGCTTCACATTTTGTTCCTAAAATGTGTTTTATCTCTTTCCTTTTATTTTCCGGAGCAGATATTATCTTGTGCAAGTTGTGTGGAGTGCATACATCTCTTAGCAGTTCTATACATGTGGCACACATGTAGACTGTCTTATAAAATAACAGCATTACTTAGAGCAAGAAGGAAACAAAACGTAACAAATGAGGCTGATTGGATGTTTTCTCAGCAATGGTAAACAATTATACTATTCTGTCATCTGAAGTTTATGTAATAGAAAAAAAGTGATTACACATTTCTTTACAAAAGAGCATACAATTCCTAAAGTATTTATGTAATACAGCGACAGATGTATGTAACCTAAACTTATAATCCCATTCCACAGCCTTCCCAAATACGAAGAAGGTAGATAAATAGGAAGCCTATTATATTGTCAGTATAACTCCATTAATAGGATTCGAATTTGCCTTATTGACAAGCTAGTACTGTTAATATGATCCAGTATATTAAATTGACAGCAAAACTGGAGTAATATAATGCATCTGCAGTCTAATTGAC
This sequence comes from Pterocles gutturalis, assembly GCF_000699245.1. Classification (NCBI taxonomy): domain Eukaryota; kingdom Metazoa; phylum Chordata; class Aves; order Pterocliformes; family Pteroclidae; genus Pterocles; species Pterocles gutturalis. The sequence goes on from NW_010101596.1 coordinate 19,106, forward strand.
AGGGAAGCTCTTTCAAAAGGTTCTTAATGTGGTTTTTATTGACAGAGTAGCTTCAGTAAGTACATATCATTGGTGAACAGTGTAAATATGTTGGATGCACTGTACTAGCAGATTCAGGTAGAAGTAGTTATTGTTCTGTTTTCCTGTACTTCCATCTTTACTTTGGTATAAGTCGTATCAAGTTCTCTTGTAAGATCTTCACAAATGCTTTTTAAAACACCAGTATAACCGTGCTGCTCACAGCCATTTGACAAGTTGTGAATTATTTTAAATGTGTTCATCATTTTTAAATGAATAGAGGCAATACAGAGCAATGCAATAATGTGTCATGAATTTAATTATGTTTATTCATTGATGCCGTGATAGCAGAAGCAGAGCTATTGTACTTTGAGCTCGAGCTCTTTATATGGTATAATGTTTGGCACCTCTTCCTATGTTCTGATCTTGCACCTTCTCCAGAGAGTAGTTCATCTTAAGAGCTCATATCACAATTACTTTTTCGTAGTTCCATTTGACAACTTACCACATTCTCTTCCCAGATGTTGTAGTTTGAGCCTGGCTCATTCACCTTCCCCCCTCCCAGGGGTGGGGGCAAGAATTAAGGGGCAAAGGGAAAAGAGACTTGTGGCTTAAAATAAGAACATTTTAGTAAGTAAACTAAAATAAAATTGAAAATAATTATAATAATAA
>NW_010101597.1:0-457 GCF_000699245.1 Pterocles gutturalis
AATCCTATTTATCATCTGAGCGCTGTGGAAGAAGAGTAGCTATCTTGTGGCTCTGGAATTGCTCACAAGCCAGTTGCATCTCAAACACATCTCCCGTGCCAGAGCCGTGCTGCGTGACAGACAAGGTTGTGCTGGTGTGGTGTTTGCTGGGTCACTTGCTGTGGGAAGAAAGGCAGTGAGGGTGAGAGCAGTTGTCCTTGGATTTGTAGAATCCATTTCTGCTTCTGAATGTCTTTCTGCCAAACTGTTCACGAGCTGACATTTCATTTCTTTCACTCGGAAACTAGGATCCTAAAGCATAAGGATTGGAGAGCTTGTAAAACCTGGTGGGACTGAGGCAGGTTGTGTGATTTACGGGATGCCTTGGGTTTGACTATGAGACCAAAAAGGAGGCGTGCAGTTGGGTTGTGTGCCCATTGGAGAGACTAGAGGACTCGTTTGTGTCGGCTGGCTGAGC
>NW_010101598.1:0-1088 GCF_000699245.1 Pterocles gutturalis
GGAAAGTCTTCCACCACCACTACCGGGTGAGTGGGCAGTGGCGTTTTGGTGTCACTGGCTGCTGGCCCGGTGTTGGGCAATGTCCAGGTGTCCACAGCTTCATGCAGGTCTTGGAAGGCCATCCCCGTGGGCTCCAGCTCTGTGACGATGCCCTCGTCCGTCACGCTTGACCCGTGACCTGACAGCTCCTCCACGGATTTCCTATGAGCAAGGTTCTCCAGCTCCGCTTCCTTCAAACACTGTGTGCTTTCCGCCCGTCCCTGAAGGGTCGCATCCGTCGTCCCCGTCAGTGCCACCACCCACACCGCCACTGTCCTTCTGCTCGGTTGTGAAGCCGTAGTCCTGCTGGGAACCCATCCTGCTGATCTTCTCAAAGACCTGCCTTGCCTCCTGGATGTACTGGTCCTGGATGACCATGGGGAGAGGATCCTCATCCCCCCGCTGTCCCCTATCCGAAGCCACCTGGTCCTGATTGTCGGTGGTGGCCAGAAGGAGCTCGGAGGAACTCTGCTTCATGGTGCTCTGTAGGAAAAGCCGCCGCGTCCCTGATTTTTCAGAGCAGGTGAAGGACTTGGCCCGACGTAAAGTGGCCGTCAGGTCCTTGAGTGTTGGTCGCTCACCCGGTGCCCAGCGGGGGATTGAGGGGTGCCACGGCTGCCCGGGGAGGCATCGGTGACACCAGAGCAGCCATCAGAGCCCGTGTCAAAGCCTATCCTCACCCCTTTCTTCTTTACCTTTAGCTCCGAGAGGTCTGATTTGAGGAAGCTGAGGAGCGTCAAGGTCTCGTTGGCGATGTCAGGGTTGGACAAGGACTTGTGGTGCTTGGCCTGCTCCCCCTCCAGCCCCACCTGGTCCAGGTTCTCCAAGTCCGGTTTCACCTTGGCCGTGCCCTGCGGTACCTTGGGACGGACAAGCGCTGCTGGTTGTCCCCACACCAGGCCATCACTTGTCCCAAAACTAGGTGACCGATAGACACCGTAACCTGCCTGGACAGTCCGTCCTTGATTGGGCCAACAAATCCCAAACTGTTCCTCTTCCTTCAGCGTCTCCGTGCTGGAATAACGACTGCTGTTCCTTGACCCGCAGGG
>NW_010101598.1:1382-1605 GCF_000699245.1 Pterocles gutturalis
GGCGGTCGAGTCAAGTTATGCCAGGAATGCGGGCCGGGCTCCGGCAAAGCTCCACGGGCAGAACGGAAAGACGGATGCGGGACGCGACTACGGGGCGGAGGCGGTGGCGGAACTCCCCGATTCCCATTCCCACTTCCAATCCCGGTTCCGTTCCCGGTACCATTCCCACTTCTGTTCCCATTCCCGTTGCTTTCCCCAGTAGATTGCCGGCAGCTTTCCCCAA
>NW_010101599.1:0-201 GCF_000699245.1 Pterocles gutturalis
TTAAATCATCTTTTTTTCTTCCTACTGAGACAGCAGCTTCTTTCTCCTTAACCGAACAAACGAGGCTCGTGCCATCCCATGGGGCACGCGGGATGAGAAGGCACCCGCTCCGCACCGCGTCTGAACCCACGGGACCTTTCCATCCCGTTTGGGATGAGGCGCCGACACCCCCAAACCACAACACCCCAGCAAGCCACGTGG
>NW_010101599.1:355-601 GCF_000699245.1 Pterocles gutturalis
CTCCCCCGTGGTACCCATCTCCATGGCAACCATCTCCACGCAACCACCGAGCATCTCCTGGAGGAACGCGAGGGTCCAAGGGCGTTGAAGGGGACCTGCTGCGAAGCAAATCACGGGGCGTTGGCACCGACAACAAAATCATCCCGTCCCTTTTCAGCATCCGGAAAACTGGGCAAGGAGCAGGAAATTCAGCATCGCCCCCGGGGAAGCGGCGAGAAGCGCGGGGATGGAGGCAGCCCGGGGATG
>NW_010101600.1:0-318 GCF_000699245.1 Pterocles gutturalis
GTTGCTCAAAGCCTCATCCAGCCTGGCCTTGAACCCCTCCAGGGATGGGGCATCCACAGCTTCTCTGGGCAACCTGGGCCACTGCCTCAGATCTCATCTCAATCTCCCCTCTTTCAGCTCAAAACTGTTCCCCCTTGTCCTATCACTTCACCCCCCAATCAAGAGTCCCTCCCCAGCTCTCTGGGGACACTGCAAGCATCCCTGTCCTGCCCCCAAGCACCCCAGCTGAGGGTCCCCCATGCATCCCACACCATCCCCATGATTTTGGGGCTGTGAAAGGCGATGCCTTCCTCCCTGCTTTCTCTCCAAGCTGTGCCT
>NW_010101600.1:459-718 GCF_000699245.1 Pterocles gutturalis
ACGGCACGGGTCTGGCCATGAACGGGGTCACAGAAACCCTCGGGACGCGCCCGCGGCAGTCGAGCATCCCTCCCCGGCACGAGCATCCCCCCCACCCCGGCTCAGCTCCGGGCGACCTTTGAGCAATGCAGGGGGCTGGCTGCAACCCCTCGGGGAGCGCAGTGCCAGTGTGGGGCTTGGGTTTCACTCAGGAAGGGCAGAGGGATGCAGCTCGGAAATGGAGTAATCCCAGCCCGGCAGCTGGGAGGGCTCCCGGTAC
>NW_010101601.1:0-247 GCF_000699245.1 Pterocles gutturalis
GGCTCGTGTTGATTTTAGACACTTCATTGCCAGTGGTGAGGCTGGTGTTCTGCTCACCAAACTCCGGAACCTATTTTGGCATTGACTGGCAGTGACTCCCGGCAAGAAGGGAGTCTGCATCCCCCCAGTCCTGGGGTTCGGGGTTAGAGCTCAGCACCGGAGGTGCTTCTGTGCAGCAGCCCTGAATTTTGGGGAGGGTGAAGCCTGGGTTTGACCCATCTGACTGCAGCCACCATCGCCGGAGAGC
>NW_010101602.1:0-1199 GCF_000699245.1 Pterocles gutturalis
TTACCAGGGTCCTCCTTCTTGCCCTTTTTTTCAGTTTGCTGCAATGCTGGTACGTGCAGAAAAAATAGGATATGAGTTCTAAGTTGGGGATGCTTTCTCTGGTTTGGTAACCCCATGTGCAGTGCTCCAGGAGCAGTGTTAGAGGGAGAACAAGAACACATTTCTGCTGCGCATCTGAAGTGGGAGCCTGCACCAACGGGCGTGCTGGGAAGAGACGGAACGTTACTGGGGTAAGCTCTGTTCAAAAGCAGAGCAGTGCCCAGAGTCTTGTCTTTTGGTTGTCTAAACAATTATAACAGCTACAGCTTTGTAGCTAGCCTCTTCCCAAATTTCCTTTTCTTGTCCCTTCTCCCAGTCACTGGTGTTTTCTTCACAAATCTTAAAATTAAAGGACTTTTCATGCCTCTTGCGTGCCGTCACTCCCATCTATACGTGTTTTTGCCCTGGACACTGTTAAGTTTAAAGGCTGTCGGGAAGGATCAGCAGAGTGGTGAAAGCACCCGAGAAGGAAAGCTGTTTATCGTTACATGACTGACGTGAGGGAGAGGTCAAGGTAGGAAGAAGCTGAGGAGCCAAAAGATCAAAAGGATTGGTGGGACTTCAGAAAGGGGATTTTCCCCATCTCTCTTGAGGGACTTCCTGTAAGATGTTCCTGAAGCTAACCTCTGGAAAGGCTCTGGGATGAGGGGGATAGTAGCCTGCATCAGAACTGGGGAGTCGCAGGGCAGCGTGAGCCCGGCGGCGTTTCTTGGTGTCTGGGTTTCAGCTGGGACAGAGTTAACTTTCTTCACAGTGGTTAGTATGAGGCTGTGTTTGGGATTTGCTGAGAAGAATGTTGACAGCGTACTGATGTGTTTGTTGTTGCCGAGCAATGTTTACATTAAGCCAAGGACTTTTCAGCTTCCCCTGCTTTGCTGGCGTGCAGGTGCACAAAAAGATGGGAGGGAGCACAGCCAGAGCACAGCCCCAGCTACCAGCTGGGGATTCCAGCTTGGGGTTAGGACAGAGGCCCAAACTGGCCAGTGGTATGTGCCGTATCACGCACCTCATGCCCAGTATAGAGATGAGGGCTGGTCTGGAAACACTCTTTTGGGCTCTTTTATCTTTTCCAGGATTGCAGTTTTGGGGCTTTCTCTGCTCCAGGATCGTTGGCTGGGAACAGGCAGGGCCGTGGTGAGCAGTTGCACTGTGTATTGCTC
>NW_010101603.1:0-25067 GCF_000699245.1 Pterocles gutturalis
ATATATAAAGCTATTTGAGGTCTGTGTCATTACCCCCCCTTTTTTTTTCTTCCCCAATCAGTTATTTTCACCCCCAAAGCCTTTTTATTACCAGGATGTATGGCTACTAAATTGGTAGTAGTTGTTTCAATAAAGTCCATTTTCCTAAACTGTACAGATAAAAATCATGTGGAAAGGTCCCCAACAGGACTAGGGGAACAAGGGTTTCCTGAAGGAAACATGCAGCTCTATCTGCAGTCATGTATTTTGTGTTGCAGTGTAGATTTGTATTTCTTTAATAAAAGTTAAAGGTATATAATTCATTTATTAAGCCTAGGTCTGTAGCTGGATTGAATGAATTGAAGTCAGTAAGTGTTCTAAGGGCAAGGAAGTGGCAAATAAATCTTACAAGTAATTCTCCGAATAATATATTTTTTCCTATATGATACTGTTTCATATTTCATAAATTTTACCAGTTAAGGATTTCTTCTTAATTTCACTTCTACCAGATTTACCCTTTTTTCTCAAGTCTGATTCCTCTGGTTCATATGCAAGAACCAAGGGGTCTGCGTTAAGACCTAATTGGCATCATCAATGAGAGTGCTTAAGTGAAAATAAAACATGATTCATATGAATACTGGAACAAAAAAATAAAGAGCAAAAAACCAAAAGAGTCTAAATATGTTCAGGCACTGGATCTCTGTATGGACTGTTGTCAATACTAAATTTATTTTCTGCCATAACTTCAGGTCTCTCAGGTTTAGGAAACAAGATGCCTTATTATTTGTGTACTTGTGCTTGAATTTAACTGTACAACTTATTACAAGCATGACTTGCACAGAAACTAGTTGCACAGTAGATAGATCATCAAATTGCTTGTGTATTTGTAAGTTCAGTCTTTTATTTAAAGTTTTTATGTATCTGAATATAGTGGGATTTATAATGGGAAAAAAAATGGAATGAATGATTTACTAGTAAGGGAAAACCCAGACAATATATTTATATTGAATTAGAGGAGGAGTGAGATTTTTGTTATAGCTGTTTCATAGCCAAAGAATCATTCTTTCTCTCTAACACAGAAAAAACCCCCGAACACACAACTCCCTGAGCTATGCCGTGTAAATAAAGCTGGCATTCAAGGCCATTATTGATCATGCATTTTTTTTGTGTCCTTGTCTTTCCTTGTGGATTTTACAAATTTCCAGTTAATTTATATTTTTATTTAAGGCTTGTTTAGATAGCTTTCTCATATACCATAAGTGCTTTTAACTGAGATCTTTTATATATTTCCAGAATTTCAAAAGGGAAGAGCAGAACTTTGTGGTACAAAATGAAATCAACAACATGTCTTTCCTTATCAGTGACACCAAATCTAAGATGTCCAAGGTAGTTGAAAGATTTTTGTATTTTTCTTTTTGCGGAGGGGGAGGAGACAGGAGGACTGCAGAGAAGCACATTTTTTGTTGGTTTTTTTTTTTTTTTTTTTTTTTTTAAATTATTTCTGTTGAAAACACTGGGTTAAGAATCAAAAGGTTGTTGTTTGAGAAACATAGTGGTCTTTCAAGATATTGGTGCAAAATATTGGCAATGATGTAATGTCAGTTCCATTGAACAGGGATGCAAGCTGTATAGGTAGTAAGTTAATTGTCAAACCAGAGACAAGTACAAAGTTGATAGGGCAATTCTTTTATTTAATACTGGATATTTTTTCATCTTTGCTTTATGCTGCAGGCAGCAGTTTCTGACCAGGAGAGGAAGAAAATGAAGCGAAAGGGTGACCGGTACTCTATGCAGACTTCTCTCATTGTGGCAGCACTGAAGAGATTACTTCCCATTGGCCTAAATATTTGTGCTCCTGGAGACCATGAGCTAATTGCACTGGCCAAAAATCGATTCAGCATGGTAGGTGCTTTTTTTGCATTTTTAAAAGTTAGAAATATTTTACCAATTTTACCTATCAAGACTATAATTTTGTTATATAGAGGCACAATGGGTGACTATGGTAGAGATAGTAATCTACATATTGTTCTCATTTTCAGGGCATAAAACATTTCAGTTTGGACATGCTTATTTTCTAAACGATCAGTTGTATTTTATGAAGCTTGAATTTGGAAATGCAAATAAGAACTGAATCTTTCCTAACTTCTATGCTTGATATCATAACTAATTCCTTTTGATCACTGTTGTGTGAATGCAAGAATTTCTGTAGGGATAAACTGTTTTTAAACTGATTCTTCTATGGGTAAACTCACAGTGCAATAATGTGGTTGTAATTTGGAAATTACTCCTTTCTCAAGCTATGATACTTTATATACCCTAGCAGGGTTATATGACCTTTGAACAGCAGAAGTGAATGTTTATAAAGGATAAAACATGTCCAAAAGAAACAGAAATCAAATCAGAGAAGGCGGTGTTCACTGTTACATTGTCAGGATAAGAAAAAAGTTCTGTGTTCATGATATTGGTTTCATCTGGTCAAACTTTGATTCAAGAGACCCCACCTGGAGTATTGCATTCAGCTCTGGGCCCCCAGCATAAAAAAGACATGGACCTGTTGGAGTGAGTCCAGAGGAGGGGCATGAAAATGGTCAGAGGGCTGGAGAAACTCCTGTACGAGGGCAGGCTGAGAGAGTTGGGGTTGTTCAGCCTGGAGAAGAGAAGGCTCTGGGGAGACCTTATAGCAGCCTTCCAGTACCTGAAGGGGGCTACAGGAGAGATGGGGAGGCACTCTGTATCAGGGAGTGTAGTGATAGGATGAGCGGTAATGTTTTTAATCTGAAAGAGGGTAGATTTAGAATAGATATAAGGAAGAAATATTTTATTGTGAGTGTTGTGAGGCACTGGCACAGGTTGCCCAGGGAAGCTGTGGATGCCCCATCCCTGGAGGTGTTCAAGGCCAGGCTGGATGAGGCTTTGAGCAACCTGGGCTAGTGGAGGGTGTCCCTGCCCGTGGCAGGGGGGTTGGAACTCCATGATCTTTAAGGTCCCTTCCAACCCAAACCATTCTACGATTCTGTGATACATATATACTAGTAATTTTAATTCATACTTGTATTTAATGTGTTACTGTGGACAAATATGAATGATGCCATCCAGAACTTGTTCCTGTGAGGCTGAGCATGGCTAGCTCTGGCCTGATACAAAAAGACATATTTCCACTGAGATTTTCTGTGGTCTTCCACATTGTCAGTCATCATCTGAACTAAGCCCAAGGTTGACATTTATGTGAACAATATATTTTCTTAATTACCTTCTGTTCCTGATTGATATGATTTGTAATTTGTTGACAGAAAGATACTGAAGATGAAGTGCGAGATATCATCCGCAGTAATCTTCATCTCCAGGGAAAGGTAATCTATATGCAGTTTTTAAACATGATTTTTCTTCCTTTGAATTCATTTGTTGGTACCATATAATGACAACCTGCCGTAGTTTGTTAGGATAACTTGTAGTCCCATTTTCTTTTCTGTCAAGTAACTTGTTTATATCAATTGTTAAATGTTAGGTTTTTAATGTATTTATATATGCATTACATACAATAACATGGGGCCCTTCAAATCCCTGCCTGTGCACACCATTAATACGAAACTGGAGATGGAAACAAGGTCTATCATAGTTTATACTCTACGTTCTATTATTCAAGATAGAAGCTGAAAAATGCTCAAAGTTACTTTGTCTCAGTTTGAAATGTAAAGGAAAAGGAAGCTGTCACTTTGGCATACTCTGTGAAGTGAAAAATCTCCACTGTGCTTGGTTTTGTTCCTGTTTTCCAGCCCAGGGAAAAGGAAGTATTTTGGAAAAAGTGTGGATTTTTGTTATTGAATTCCAGTTACTGCCAGATGAATAGCCCTAGGGGAAAAAGTCCTGAACTCCCTCAGTGTAGTTGAACTGTTTTATTCACTCTTCACTAATGGCAAAGAAGCAGACATAATACAGAAGTATAATAAAATGATGCACATTTCTTCCCTATTGAAGGAAGATGGATTTGGACCTAGGGATGGTGTGTTATTTAGGATTGTCCTTTGCCTCCTCCCCCTGCCCCAGGTTTTATTCACATCAAGGAAAAAACTAACTAGTATTTTCTGTGCTCATTAAATGGTTACAACAGAATAAACATGTGAGTTGGAAACCTGGCTTTTTTTTCTGAAAAGGTATTACAAATCATACAGAAGTCTAGATTCCACTGCAGTTCAGTGCATGGCAATAAATGTTTTTGTTTTGGTTTTGTTTTTTTTTTTTTTTTTTTTTTTAATTACTTGGCAATGGGATGGTTCTTCCTGAATAATACCTGAAGATTAATTTTCACCCATCTTATGTTTTCTATATATTGCTGCAATTTCAAGCAAGTTTTGTGGAGCTTGAGGTTTCTGGGAGCTCACAAGAAGTTGCATCATTTTGCAGAGCTAACAACTAGTGGTTTTTTTCATAAAAATATTACAAATAAAATTCCAATAGCTATAAATTATAGGGATTGCGCATAGGAAAGTTGACCAGTGAAAACAAAAGGTTTTGTTAAATACTAAAAAAAGCTTGAAATACTTTTCCTTATATAGCAAATATTTGTATGTTCTCAGAAGCAGAAAAAACCCCACAGGCATAGTAGGAAGAAGAGAGAATTTATGAAGATCTTAATGAGCAACAGTATTTAAGCAATGTGCATGCCATGAACATAGAAAGCTTAAATGTGTTGTGATTTTGTGTGTGAACTTCAGAAATGTTTTCTTGATAATGAAGACAGGTATTTCTATTTTGGCATTTTCAGTACGTGTATATTTTCATTTTGTGAGCCATTCAATTGTAAGTCTTGACTGGCATTTCATGCTGCTTTTTTCTGGCACTTGTCCTCCTGTTTTACATACTTCAGTTTCTATTTTGTTTCTTTAGGCTTACATTCTGCATACTGCTGTCAAGAGATTTCTGTCTGTTACTTATGTTTTTGCCTTGGCATGATACTTCTTAATATCTTGATCTCTGCTTTCTCTTCAGAAACTTCCTTTGCTTCAATTAAAAGTTTGCTACTTTTCAGCAGCATATCAGCTCCTCGGTTAATAACACATGAAAATAAAAGTACTTTTAAATTTCTCATACTGATGAAATTTCACAGTGCCTTGATAATTAAGAAGGAAGTAGTCTTAGCTAATCCAAAGTACACGTTGACAGATTTTCCAGTTGTAAACTTTTCAGCAGTGACTTTGGATTTTCCCAATTCCCCCCTAATTAGGGAATTCCTAGTGAATTCCCAGTGGAAGATGACATTCTGAAAAGGAACCACATACTATATAGCTAACAAAGCTAAATAGCTATTGTAGCTAGGTTTATTTTATAGCTTTACTAGCTTTGAAAAGTTATCATTTTGACCTTTATGTGAAAAGTAGTCACTCAACTACGGACAAAATACAGCATTTCTAGGGCTTCAGAACTGCATTTTATTATTGTATTTATTCTCTTTATTATGATTTGTTGCCTGTTGCTAAGCAGTTTGTTCTCAGTGGCTTGAAATGTATCTTTTCATGAATCATTTAGGACGGACACATTTGAGAGTTCACAATAAACCAAAGTGTATAACTTAATTATTTTGAAGTATGATGTATAAAGTTAAATTCAAGAGTTATTTACAAAGTACAATATAATTTATTCTGTAATTCTTTGATGTCATTAGTATTCAGTCACTAGAATCAAGTAAATGTCAGATACAGTCAACTCTGATATTTCTTGTTAAGCAAAATGATGCCATTGTGCTGTGTGCATACACTGCCCTTTTTTGTCTGGTTGAGTCAGACGTAAAAGGAATGTAGGCCAAATTATCTTATAAATTTAAATTATTATTTAATGTTATAAATTAATATGTAACTTAGTTAAAATGGTGTTTGTGTAAGGTGGCTTGCAAAGCAGCAGAAAAATACCACAATTTGGGACGGCTGTTCTTCTTCCAACCATAGCAATATTCTTTCTTCAAATGGTGTTTTCTGTTAACCACTTATGCTTCTCATAGACACCAACTTCTGTCATTTATGTTATGGCTAAAATGTAATTTATTGTGATTTCTTTTTGGAAAACTGCACTGTTTGAGAATCATCCTACTGAATCTTTAGCTGTTAATGTTGTGGCATCTGTTTCATGCATTGTCTACCTTTGTCTACATTTGTCTTCACCCTGTTTCTGTCTTTCCTTTCCTTGCATGCCTGCATGCTGTTACTCAGTACCAAGCCTTTTATTTCAAGAAATTGATGACGAAACTTGCATTCATTTTGACATGGATGAAGCTCAAGTCACCAAAATCATCTTCCAGCCATGCTAATTCACACCTTGAAATGTCAACTACTCATACCCTTAGAAAACTACCTATACAAAAAAGCTGTACCTTGATAGAGTGTGAGGAGTCCTCAGATCAAAAGACATCTCCACCTGTGATTAAAAAGTCTTTTGTGGACTATCCATTCATGATGATCCAGTCAAATGCTCACACAAAGACTGTGGATGTGACAGTTGTTAAGAAATGGAAAAGCCGAAAGGTGGAAGAAATACCTGCCAATTGTGGCTTTCTAGGTTGTAAAAAGCTATTATTGAGCGACTGTGTAAGTTTATAATCATTCCTGGAACTTCAGTATTCTGTGTACTGTAAGATGTTTTGTGGAAATGAATTGGCATTATTGTCTCATCTTAGGCGCAAATTGAAATCTGGATCCACAAAGATGTTTTAGCAGATTAAATTTTGAGTTTAAGCCCTATTTGAATCTGTAGTGTTTAGGCTCCAAATGCTCTAGGAATCCAGGCCGGTGTGTCTTAAAACTAAATTGCACAATCGGGAATGATCACTGGCCACAGCTCTTAGTAAAATGGGTTGTTCATTGTATTTGTCTTCAGTGTGGTTGATGCAAAAAATGATTGCAAAGTGTGTTGCATCAGTGTTGATTAGCAGAGGCACTGGGGAGACAAAATGAACCAAAAAAGAGATTCCTAATGGTAAAATAGAGCATCACAGATCACTGAAATGGAAAAAAATGAAATGTAAAGAGAAAAATAAGAAATAACATTTTGCTTCAAACAGTTCTTTATAGTTTGTAGACCAATAAGCAAATGCATCTTGAATTCATTTTTCATAAATTAAGTTTTTGTTTTTCAGCTACTAATCGGTAAAATTAAAACAATTGAAAAAAGCTAATATTAAAAAAAATCAGGCATAAATAAGACCAATATGACTGATTTCCATGACTGAAAACCAAGTAATCCCCAACTAGTAGAGCCACAATTTCATTGTTGTTTGGTTTAATAACTGGAAGGTCAGTGTACAAAGTTATGTCTATCTACCTCAAATAATGTATTCATTGCTGTTGCCAGCGCTATTTGTTGGCCCATGATAATTTGCTCTTTGTATGATTATTGGATTTTTAGTTCTCTGGAAGCTCTCAAGAAACATCAGTCTTTAGTTTTGTTCTTCCAGTCAATGTAGTGGACGCTGTATGGGTTAGCTACATAAAGGTGTGGGTTAGCCATATACCGTGCTTCTGTTGTCCTTTGAAGCAGTTTCTGTACTGCTGTACTGTTTGACCCTACGTTTGGAACATTTTGCCTTGGTGACCTGTGAAATCTTTGTCCTGCAGCTTGAGGATCCCGCCATTAGGTGGCAGATGGCACTTTACAAAGATTTACCAAACAGGACTGAAGATTCCTCAGATCCAGAGAAGACTGTGGAAAGAGTTCTTGATATAGCTAATGTTCTGTTTCACCTGGAACAGGTTAGATATATTTTCCCAATTCCATTGCTTCCTATTCTAAACACAAGTGTTCAGCCTTTCATTTGTACTTTCACCTGCTCTATTTGATGTTATATCCTTTTTTCTTTCTTTTGATGGCTGCTGTTTACGTGCTTGCCTTGTGTTTTGCAATCCAATATCATGTGATCATATTGATCACACAACGTGCTTGCAGCAGCTCCAACAATCATTTATTTGGAAAAGGACTAAGAAAGTGATACCTATGTTTTAGCTTTCTTCTGGTTCACTTCAGCTAGCAGGAAGCATTCACTAAATTGTCCATGGAACATTAAATGTGAGTAAAAAACTTAATTCTTGAAAAAATGCTTTTTTTCAAGCTATTTTTCCTCATTTGAGATTCTTGAATTGTTGACATAACAGGAAACTTAAAGCTGCCTATATACGTGTCTGGTTAGAAGCTACGTATTATAGCTATATGGAGTAGGACAGTCAGATTACCTGGTACAGAACTTCTCTACTGGTGGCTTTAGAGAGCTATGTACTAGTTAAAAAAGAAGAATGTCCTCTTGACAAAATCTCTATATAAGTTTGTGTGAATGTGGGCAAGAATATATGTATCTAGAAAATTAAGCTGGCATTGAAATTCAGAAAATTAGTGATAATCTGGAAGTTTCAGCAAGACTGCTCTGAGAAAGTTCTGGCAGAACCTCTAAGTTGTTTCAGAATCTGTCATGAAGCTCTGTTGTTTTATCTAATATTTTTGCATAAATACATGAGCTTCCTGTGTGACCTAGACTACAGTGACTTTCCTTGAAAAATTTTTGTAATTTATTTTGTGTCCTTCTTCCCGCTAGCACTGATAAAATTTTGTCTTTTTCTGTCTGATTAAACTTGTCCCCAGAAATAGGTCAACCAAGTGTAAATGGTAGAAGTTAGGTTGGTTGGCTTTGATTTTTGGTGTTTCCTCCCCTTGGGAGAAGAGTTTATTACTTATCTTTAAGCTTTTAATTCTTGAAATTTTGAAATAAAAATCCACCCTATGTTGAAATATTTTACAACAACTTAAAAAGTCTTAAGTGATAGATTTAATTTTCCCGTTTTACTTACTGAATTGTTAGCTGTTTTGCACTTTAGATTTGCTCTGTGTTTTCTAGACTTTCTTTTTAAAAATGTACTGAAGAAACATCATGTTAACTTGAAGAGTATTCCTAGTGGCAGAGATGAATGCTGCTGGTTACACCATGGACTATGACTGTGTATAAAATAGCTCAGGGTTCATTTCTTTTCCTTTTCAAATAATGTTTGAGAATTCAAGGCTCTCTTGTGCTCTCTTTAGATTAGATGTTTTCACTCAGAAGGTTGGCACAGGTTTTCAGACCTCATGTCAGGAAGTTTCCATATTGTGATGAGATCACTGGTTTAGTCATGTAGGAATCTGAGAGACATGTGAAAGTGCTTGTATATACACTTGATTGCTAAAAGTGATTTTCAGAGATCTTGGAATGCACAAATTGACATGAATAATTGTGTCCCAGCTGTTGCATCACACAACTCCTCTTCGTATAGTTTGCCAGCCTTAGTGTGAACTTGCTTCAGCCTTACACATTTTGATAGAAGAGGATGAAGAGGAGCCAGTAAATATTACCTGTTATTGAACATGTGTGGAGCAAGCAAAAAGGAACAGAATGTGGAAGTAAACCATGGCAATCACGGTTAGCCTAGTAGAGAGAGAGAGAAATAGGAGAATGGGTGTTGTTTTGAAAGGATATAACATGGCTATGAGGAAGGAAGAGTGGAGGAAAGCTAGAAATGCTGGAGAGCAAAAAGTCTTGTATTTTACTCTGGTTTTATCAAAGTTAACCAAGCTGAAAGGAAATTGATTAGCATGTACAGAGTTGCATAATTCAGCATTAGACTCTTGGTTTTGAGTTCAATAAGCATATACAATCTCTTGATTTCTGGCATTTTAGCTATACCATAATGTATATAAATTGGTTAAGCTTCTGTGGTTTGGAGAAATTGTTCAAGGGCGTTGAAACCCAAGGTATGATCCTTGTGTTTTCCGTTTTCTGTCATAAGATTAAGCTCAGGGCATAAAAAATCCAGCAAGATGGATTGCTATTGTAATACCAGATCGACATTTCAGATCAATCCTTCTGATCAGACTTAAGCAAGGACTTGTAGTGGACTAAAGGATGGCTGCTTTTATTTTGGGTCCGTTGCACCTATTTGTTTAAGGATTCGGCCCCATAGCTTTACTTATCTTCTGTAGGCAAGTGCTCAGGTATTTTGTTACTGAAATGGGTGATTCAGTGTCTTCAAAAATAGTGAATGTGTGAGCACTGGATCAGTTTTTATTACAGTCTTGAGTATATTATTTATTATAGTCTTGCTATCCATATGCAAATACTCTGTTCTCCGTATAAGCATACTCTGAATGCTTTCCTTGTTGCACTGGCAAAGATCAGTACTTCAGTTCATTCTTTGTATTTTCTTTCCATGCACAGCTAACTTCTTTGTTTTTATTATTTCCAGAGATCTGCTTGTGTAGGCCGAGGCTATTTCTTTTGGGAAAGTATAGAGAGTTTTATAGTTGTTTGTGAAAATACTACTAATTACCTAACTTTTCATGTTTGTGTTTGCCTGACTTCTAAATTATTAGCGCTGACTTTGTTTTGTGACTGTAAATATGTTTGCAATTAATGCTTTTCTTTCCTTTCTCTTAACAAATATTTTAGAATTGTATTTTGTCTTTTGGAAGGAACTTGTTTTAGAATGTCACCATTTAATCTTAGAAGTGTAATTGTCCATTTCACTGAATGCTTGTCACTATTTTAGTCTGTTTAATTAAATGTTTATTGTTTATATATAAATTTTTTTTTGTATTTCACTAAACTAGTAAAGTCCTCTTGGATAACTATGTTTGGATTGAATATTGAGTCTACATAAATATCATCATTACTGCATATTTTAAATGAAATGTTTTATTTTATTACAAGGAAGAAATCACCAAGCGTTTCAGGTTAGAGTTGCTAACTTCCATTGACTACTTTGATGATGTTGGGAGACAGAGGAGCTATTATTCCACTAGCACAGTTGTCTGTAAAAAAACCAAAGTCCCCACAAACAAACCAAGAAAACACTACAAAAGACATGCCCCACTTAACTTTACAAGAGTTGTGTAGGTTAAATCAAATGATATGATCTTTATAGAGCAGTTGTGAAGTAAATCACAAAAACTGTGAGTAGGCTGTGGGAAAGGAGTGGTCTGTAGCACAGCCCACAATCGTAGTTCCCAGTTATCTGGTCAGGCTCTATGCTGTTGCATGCAGTTGCTCTTCTGTATCACATTAACAATTTTCTTCTAATAGAAACAAAGATGGAAGGTGGAACAAAACAAGGTGAAAGAGCAAAAGATGAGAATGGAGCACACCTAATTTCATCTCATGCTACTGTAGAGCCAGGATGCAGGAAGCTAATATATCTGAGGACAGAGCTGTAATATTACAAAATGTAGCTGAAGTGTTTTGGAATATCTTATGTTCATTCTAGCTGTGCAGATTCATGGAAGGGATTTAGTCCAAACTCTCTGTGCCTGTCTCTCGTTTTTAGAGTTAGTTCCTTTCCATTGTAGCTTGGCATGGTAAATACTACAAATAAAAGATTAATTTTATTTAAGACAATTCCTTTAAAAGTATTGTCTGAGTCAGTGTGAACAGGTACAATTTGCCTGTACATATGCAAAGACCTACATATAAAAGATAGAAAGAATGCAGATTCTTTGTATTAAAAGTTAAGGTTTCCTGAGAGATAGCCTCAATTATGATAATATTTTATCAAAAAGATACGAGAAGATGAAATAAAAAAGGAGAATATCTATATCATACAAGGAAAGGGAGATTTTTGCTTTTAAGTTTGTTTTGTAAATTCTGATTCTACAATTTGGCTGATCACTGGAACTTTTTCTAGAACACTTTTTTCCATCTATTATTCTGTTATCTTTCCACTTGATTTTTCTCTTATCTCACTTTTTTTTTTTTTTTTTTTTTTTATTACTGTACCCAGACGGTAGGGACATTGCCACATTATTTATTTTTCCATGTGTGTTTTATGCAACAGGTTGAGCATCCTCAGAGGTCCAAGAAAGCAGTGTGGCATAAGCTGCTGTCTAAACAGAGGAAAAGAGCAGTAGTTGCCTGCTTTAGAATGGCACCATTGTATAATCTGCCAAGGTAAGAGCTATATTTGTTCTGTCTTTCACAAATGCATTTATGTTCATACAGTGCTATTTGGCGAGATCTAAAGGCAGAATAAAACACATAAACCCGTAACTGATAAACTGTGTGGTAATGTATTTTATATATTACTTTTTTTAATTGTCCTGATTACTTTCTTGTATCTTCTCAAAAGAATAAAAAGAAGTATAATTTTAGATTTATGATTCACAATACAGTCCCAGGAAGCACACGGGCATGAGAATCATACTAGCCTGAAATGAGGCTGCTGTGACAGTTGAAAATACAACAAAGATATTTCCATCTGTAGCTGTTCTTATTTTAACAAGTAGGTCACCTGCACATAACTAGCATTCCTGTATATTTTAATTATACTTCTGCCTTTTCAGTATATGAGACAGACAGTTGTTTAAAAAAAGGTGATTGATAAAATTCTTCATGGAGGATTGGTTATTGCACTGTCCATTTTGCATTGAATCCTCAAGAAAAAAACCCCAAAACCAGTAAATTTAATCATTGGCTTACCGTCTTTCCCCTAGCCTCATCATCCATTTAATTTCATGGAAAGTGAAAAAAAAAAAAAAAGGCTTATTGTTTTAGATATGCAAGTCTAATCCTGAACATTAAAAAAATGCAATTATTTAAGCACAATCCAAAGTTATCAATTGCTGTTATCTTAATATTTAAGTTGAAATAATAGGAAAATATTTTATATTCAAAATAAAACTCACTAATGTGGCAAAGTAATTGATTTTATTTCTTATCTGTGTTTGTTTCTTTAAAGTTCTATTTATTATCTGTTCCTGAAATCATTATTATTACATTTTAACATCAGTTTTGCAAGTTAATGGGACACAGTTTGAATAGCATGTTTTAATGTAGACTTAATTTTTAAAATAGGTGCTTTTGGCAGGTTTTACTGTAGAAATTTTGCTTTCCTTTTAAATTGTAGTTGTAATGACTGGACAGTTCTTCAAGCTGAATGAAATTCATATTCACCAAATCTTCTCTTTAACAGTTTACAGCTTTTGTTTTAAATGTCCCTTTCAGGCACCGAGCTGTCAATCTCTTTCTTCAAGGCTATGATAAATCTTGGATTGAAACAGAAGAACACTATTTTGAAGACAAACTGATAGAAGATTTAGCAGTACGTCTGGGTGCAAAGGGTCATGGGAGTGTATCGTGGATTAACATTGCATAACATTTTGTATAATAATAATAAATTAGTGAGGTACATAAGAGATCATCTAAGCTGTGCCTCCCCTAAAGAGGTGAATTTATAACCAAGTCACTCTGAAGATGTTAAAAATTACAAGTGGTAGAGATTCCAGAATCCCCTCAGGGAATCTGGTTCAGGGCTTCAGTAACCTTTTATAAAACTTTTTAAACTTGTCTAAATTATGTGCCAGTTGCTCTTATCTCCTGCCCTGTGGAGAAGAGGAACAGCCTATTCTCTTCTTTCTTTGCATTTAACCTTTATGTATTTGAAGACTTCGTAACCCACACTAAAGCCATTTAAGTAAAAAAATTAGACTGTGAAACTCGAGCAATTGTAGTCTTAACTCTCAGAAGCAGACATGAAAAGGGTGTTCACTGGGACTATCTTGCAGAAAAATCCTCTTGTATAGTTGGTATAATTTTCCCAGCAGTAATGTGTTAGAGCCGTGTCTTTATCCTGGTGAGTCCCCAAAGTGTTTTTCAGAAAGCCTTGTGTTCTCATCCTTTACAAGTGTTTCTCAGAAAGGTAATTCTTTCGAGGGTTGGGCAAGAACTAGTACTAGAAAATGATTCAGTCCCTGGGAGCGCCAATAGAACACAGTCTAAGATCAGTCTCTTTTTTTTTTTTTTTTTTGAGAGGAGCCTACTCTCTGCAATAGCGATAGAGAAAGGAAGGTAACTGGAAAATTGCTTTTAGAAAAAAAAAAAAAAAGTTGCTTTTACTGTTTGAAGCTTATGCTTAAAACCAACTATCCAAGTTGTGAACAATTTTGAAAATAAGGATAAAAATAGTGAAAGGAGGATCAGCAGCAATGAACTCAACACAAGCAGACTATGAAAGTGCGTTTTTGCCTGCACGCATGCAGAATTCATTTCTGGTGGCATCCTTATTGTATAATCAAGCATTGTGAAAAAGCAAGAGACTTCTGCAAATACTTACATTGTATACAGCCTTTTAAGCCAATATCTTCATGTGTCCGAACACACTGCAAATTTTTTAAATAATGCAGGTTCATTGCCAAAAATAATTATGTTTTAGCAGTTGAGCACGTATGTGTGTAGATACTGAATGTGGAAAAACATAGCTTTTGTGCATGTGTGTGTATGTTATGTAGGTACGTATGTGTGAAGAAACAACCCAGCATGGCCATTTGGTTACAGTCTTACATAAAGGGTTGTCTCCTTACCTCTTCTGTGAAACCATATCTTTTGTAAGTTTATGAAGAACTCCTTGCTGGCAGGTAGCTTTGTAATTCCTCAAACATACAAATAAGTGTCTCTCCAGTGCTCTCTTAAGGAGAGACGTATTACACCTTTCATTCAAAAGAGCAAACAAAACTCTGTCTTTTAAATAAATTTATATTGAATTCTTGCTGCTTTAGAGCACTCTCCTTTTTATCATCTTATGTTCAGTGAGGGTTTTTTATTTTACATTTAAATAACTACAGGACAAATGTCTCAAAACACTGTGAGAATGCTTATTTCCCAGAAACATCAGAAAATCATTTGGTTCTAGTATTCATGCTATGGTTTAATAACAAGTTCTGCTTAACTCAGTCATTTATGAATTTGATCCTCCATTTAATTTGAATTAAATCTATGAAAACTAATAACTTGCATTAAACATTAACACAACTTCTGCCCTTTCGCTTCATCAGTTTTGATAACATTAGGGAGATATTCTGGATGATAACATTACCAAGTATAGAAAGCTGCCATTTAATTAAAGAGTTAGGTCAGCATCCTAAATGAGATTGAAATAAAGAGCAGGGGAAGACCTCCATAATGGTGAGATATAACTAGAGTTATAATTTACGTTGTTCAGATCTTGTTATTGATACTGAAAACATGGTCACATGTTGCAAAATGTGAAATTAATCTTGTAAGGCAGTCATAGACGAGCATGAGTAACAGTCGTTGTGCGTATATGTCAAGTAAAATGTTCTTATCTGCAGCCAGACATGTTTGGTGCAGCTGAGTGGAAATGGTGGATTTCACAGTCACGTATGAAGTGTAGTACGTGTACTACATGTGTACATGTGTACATCTATAAGTGTTCCCACAGGAATGTATTTGACACTAGCATGCACAGTATTTTTCTTATGGTTTCCTCCTGGTTGTCCAAGTCAAAATTACATATGTGAGTATTTAATGTTTAATAAATTGTACAGAGTAAAACATTTTTCACTATAGATAATTTAATATATTTTTAAAATCTTTTTTTCTTAAAGAAACCTGGGGAGGAACTACCGGAAGAAGATGAAAGCCTTAAAAGAGTTGATCCTTTACATCAGCTTATTCTGCTATTCAGTCGAACAGCCTTAACTGAAAAATGGTAGGGATGGTGTGAGAGACTGTGGAGTGTATGCAAATTTTCAGATTACTCCTGTATTTGAAGTTAAACATGTCTCTGTTCAAGTTAGATTGCATAGAGTAGGCCAAAACGTGTGTATGTACGTATGGTGAGTTTAAGTTTCACTGAAACATCTCTAGCCTGTGGTATGTAAAGAGATTTTAACATGACTGATAATGAGACATAAGGAGTTTTCTAGAAACAGATAGATGCCCCCATACATCTTTTCACAGTTATGGATGCTGTGTTCAGGACTTACTACACCTCTGTCTTCTGTTTGTATTCTGTGTTGACAGTTATATTCTGAATGTGAAATGTAAGTATATACTAGATATAATGGAAAACTTAACTATGTTCTCTTCATTGGAAGGTGTTTATGAATTTCCGAGCACTGTGTTTGTGGCTGGCTTTACTTTTCAGTTTGTATTAGTTAATAAAGTACTCATTTTCCAGAAAGACGTTTGAAGTTAATTATGAGCATAGAAATCCTTTAAAAGATTTTTTAAAGCACTTAAAAATATTTTGGAGCTTCAGTTCTGCTATAATGGCTCTAACCTTTCTCATGTGCCCATTTCTCTCTCTATTAACCAGCAAACTGGAGGAAGATTTCCTATATATGGCTTATGCTGACATTATGGCAAAGGTAACTTTTTTGTTATCTTTTGCATCTTTTCTATTTTAATTGAATTAATGTAGAAAGTCAAGAGAAAATATGTGAACAAAGATTTATCCCCCCTCACCCCAACTTATCCGTAAATGTTTTCTTTCTACATGGTAACAGAGCTGCCATGATGAAGAAGATGATGATGGTGAAGAAGAAGTGAAGAGTTTTGAAGTAAGGTTATACTTCTGTTTTGTTTTTCTTGTCATATTAGACATTATTTCATAGCTTCCAACTGACATTTATTTTTCTTGGTTCATGGCTTACTGCAGCTTATTATGCCAGTGAACTGCATGTCAGAAGCTGAATTGGCAGATATGAGTCACCAGATTCATAGTAGTAAAACAAAAACATACGTAGTATCACATAATGTAAAACTATATAGAGAGCAATTTAACAGGTCTTACACTTTTATCTGATTGACTTTAACTTTTTAGTTGTTGAAGAGCAATATTATGACTAGTAAGTTATTCTGGAAGTCTGACAATAACAGACTGTATCTTGTGAAGTGTCAGGTCCTACCTTAGTCTGGGTGGTTAAAATACTGAAATACTATCTTTTGCAGTAATTGTTTACATTCAGTACCAGTAATTTTTGCAGTATTTTTGTGTTCACATTTATATTAGTGCTTCTTAGTAAAAGGTGAGCTTTTATTCATCAATATTGCCAAGCTTTTCCTTATGTTGAGATTAGGAAATCTTTATTTATTGTTGTTTAATGCTGAGTTTTTAGTGATCATCACTGTATAAGGAAACACACTTACATGAGTTGATTACAAGAGTAAGAGATGAGTCCTTGTCATGTATTTGCTCTGGGATCTGTCTCCCTCCATTAATAAAATGGAGATTGCAAGAAATTTGTTTTGAGGGGCACTGAAGGAATTAGCTTGTTATTATTTTTAATATTTTAGTATATTTTAGCATATTCTGACATTAAAAGTTATCATATTTTTCAAATGCTTAATATCTTTAGTAAAACACAGAATCATAAAATGTGTTTTTATTATTTCCTTAAAATATTTCTAAATATGCCAATTGATTTGATATAAAACTACCTGTGTTGTTTTGATTTTTGAGGAGTGGTTTGGGGCATGTTTACTTTTACTCCCATTGTTTTGTACACGTCAGATGTTCTGTATGTTTTCTATATGATGCTGCATGAGATAGCACTGAATTATTTAAGCACGTATTACCTATTTGACTGTATACAGAAATCAGAAAGAATACCAACACCAAATTCTTTTCAGTCACTCAAAAGTTCTAGTCCAGTTGATTTACAGCTAAAATACCCAATATATAAATATCTGTTTCTTGGAAAATATCTAAGTATGAATCAAAATTTCAGTGCTTTTTTGAGTTGTTTATTTGTTTATTTTGGGTGGTTTTTTTTCCTGGAAATGCAATGTATGACATACCGTTGACTAAACAAAGAATATTTATTTCTATAAGCTTTTGTCAGTTAGCCCATGCATGCTTGTAAAATACAAAAAATCTTGTGCTTATAAATGTGAAAATTTATAAATACGACATCACATATTTATATGAGGTGAATGAGTTCTCCTTACCTAGATTATAATTGGTTCCTTGTTCAGCATTCAACTTTATCTTTTGAGAGAAGATCCTGTTCATTTGTTTCTCAGTCTTATTTTTTCTGTAGCTATGAAACATACTCAAATAATGTATTAATCTGTTGAAAAGACAATTTTGTGTATGTATTTGGTCAGTCACCTGCAGAAAAAAAATTTTGGACTTCTTTTTCTTATTGCTATTTTGCTTCTTGTCCTTGCCCTTCCTTAAGGTGACAGGATCACAACGCAGCAAGGTAAAACAAAAAATATGTGTGTATTTGTCTGGGTCCGATTTTGTGACTTTTAGGCCCAACATCTTGGATAAGTTCAACTAAAGGGTCTTGAAAATGTTTTTAACATGCCAGTTCCAGCATGACATCTCTACCAAACCCTTCTTGTGTACAAACTCTTTTTAAAGACTCCAATAATTATTTATACGAAATATGTCATATAAAATTATGTTGCTATTTTGGGGGAAACAGTGTGTCATTTGGCTTGTACATATTCTTTCACTGTTCTTGCATTTTGCGCATCTTCTTTCTGGTTATAATTTAATTTGAATGAAGAAAAGCATTCATTTGGCTCTTAAGGGAAAGCAGTTGGACTTTTCTTCTGTATCTTAGCAGACATGCATTTCTGATACAGTAGAAGAATTTTGTTTCCAGTATTTGTCACAGCAAGACCACCAATTATATTACAGTTTATCTGTGACTCAGATCCTTTGGAATAGCGTCCCTAGCCTTCATTGTAATAGTATTTGATAGAAACTCCATAGCTACTCCATATCTGAAGTGATTCCTAGTTGTTCCATGTTTTCTCTTGAAACATAGAGGCAATAGCTCTGAATTTTCACAGTGTTAATTTTTTTATTGACTCTATTTCTTACACGGTCTTTTGTGTCTCATCATGGAAGTCTCACCGTTTGTTTCTAAAAGGTGGCCCATGGCTTAAGCACCATCCTACTTGCCTGCTTCATGCAAGTAGAGTCTCGGTTCCCATTGTTAACTGAGGCTGCTTGCTGATAGCACTGCAAAGTTGATGTTCTGAGAGGAGGTATGGTGTGTGGGGTAGCTAATTTTTGGTCCTGAGGTGTTTAAATAGTTATTTGTTCTGTGGCTAATGGCAGCTAGACTAAGTAGAGATGACTTGCTTGAGATTGGGAATGCACAGGTTTATAGCTGATGGTCAGGCTCCAGTTAGCTTCAAAGTTCATTGCCTATGGCAATATGGGAAACAATTATAACTTTCTCCATTAAGAGGAGTAAGATGGTTTTGGTGTTTTGTTTGCTAGCGCTTCTATTAACATTCAGTTCACAAAAGAAAGAGGTTCCCATACAGCTGTGGAAAGAGAAAATGTATTCCAGGATCAGCTTCACTCTTGCTCCTTCGTAAGTTTGCACACATCTGTTTCACCTTCATAAGAAAAAAGCGTTATCCTGGAAGATGAATGCACTCACACAGACTCACAAAAAATTGTTTAAAAGATATTGTAATTGCCACAAACACAAAGTACGTGTTACAAAACCCCAAAGGAAGTATATAAGCAATCTAATAGCATAATTTCTTATTTGTTTCTTCCATTAATTCATCTATTCAAATGCTACATGTCTAGTACTCTGCCCATGTAGTTATGGTACACTAAATGCTATATGCTCCATAGAAAAATTTTTGTCATGCAGTTTAAGAAGTATTTTAAAAGGGAAAGAAACACAACAATAAATAATCCTTGCTTCCTTCATGCATGACAGGAAACAGCTGTAAGGATGTGAGACCATATATACCAGCTGTGTGTGTGCACGTGTGCATTTATGTGTTTCTTTTTGTGTGTCAACCTATCTCAAAGTCCAACGTTGAAAGTAGCTCTTTTATTCCATGCTCTGTATGCATGTGAAGAGACTGTTCAATTTGTATGGGAATAAAACTGCTGCTCCTCTAGAGTTCAAAACTGTGTGATGGTTGAAGTCCTGAATCTCTTCACAGTCAGAGCATCAGAGACCTTTGGACAAGCTTAGAATGTAATAAAAGCAACAAGTGTATTTTAATGGCAATTTTCGTGCCCATATTTCATGCAGTGTAGTCTCATCTTTGTACAGATAATCTGTATTGGGATCACTGTCTGGGCAGTAGGGAGTTCACAATATAAACCCCCAATAACATTGTCTGTGAGTTACTACGTACCTGTGTGCATTTGCCTGCTAGTATTTGCTTTGAATTATTATTATTATTATCTTTGCTCCTTGCCCTTTGTCTCTAAGGTAACTTTCTATCATATTGAACAGACACTCAGCTGACTCCCTGTAGAGTTGGTGCCAGTGTCCCCCTCGATTCTGTCTGACAGGAAATTCTTTCCAGTCAAAGTGTTTCACTAGCTGAATGCAAATTGATTTCTGCATTTGAGTCACTGACTCTACTGGTTTGCTACATATTAATGTGCTCTAAATAGATGTAGAATGGGAACTCAAAAAAAGGAATCGAAACCTAGCTCCTCTTTTAAAAATAAATTGGTGTAAATTTGTTTAAATTGTCTCTTCACTGGAGGGAAAGAAATGGGGAGACAGAGTTACCTATGTCAGTTTTCTTCATCCCTGTTACTGGTAGCAACTTTGTTCATAGAGTTTTGTGTTCACCAGATTTTTGTCAAAGTGATACACCATACTGTCACTTATCTCAGACACAGACAGACTTGCAAGTGTCAATACGTACAAATGCAAGTTCTTAAGGCTCGGGCTCATCAGAGACCATCACTGTTATCTCTGACTGTCACAAAGCCTGCATAAATGGAGTGCCTATATACCATGTATTTACAATAAATAACTGTTTTTGTTAAAGAACTAAACAAATTAATGTCAGACTCCATGATCAATGTATCAATTCCCAGCAATTAAACATTCCAATTAGTATGCAAAAGTGCATTTCTCAGTAGTTTTTCCTGCCCACTAGTATGTGGTTTCACTGTCCACAACTACAGGATGAGTTGTTTGTACATCTACTGCAAAAGCACAAACCTGTGGCTAAGCAAGATTCAATCTGTTTTTACATGTTATCATAAAAGGGCTCCCATTGACTGTTGGAAATGTGCAGCAGAAGTCTGGTAGAGAATCTCTTTTTTGCAAAATGAATAGTATACCCATGCTTTCTCTAGGTATCAGTTCAGGGGCTTAGTGATAAAGAATGATTTAAGGCTATTCACTAAGATCTTTCATTGCGTCGTCTGGCTGCTTCCCATCTTCTGCGTTCATCAGCATCTCTTCACCCTACGTTGTTTCTGCTGCTTATACCAGCATTAGTGTGTGGTACTTTCCAAGAGTACTCCAAGGCATCCGTCTGCCGTCTTTCAACTCAAACCACCTGGCACTCCACGCTTCACTGCTGTAGCACAACAGAACTGGTTGAGAGCTATGTAAATAAAGCAGGACCTTTGGCAGTCCTGAGGTAAAGGAGGGATGTACTTTGATGAATAAATGCATTGCAATGATTAAGTGACCATTTTTAGCTTCCAAGTTCTTTGTTTATTTTTAATGAAGTAATTACATAATAATCTTACCAAACTTATCCCTGTACCTAAGATTTTCTCCTTCAGCTAACCGATTCAATTCCAGTCAAAGTGGAGTCTTCTAAATGATCTGTTACTCTTTTTAAAATTTTTTGAATTATTCCTATAGAGAGTTAGATATCTATGTCAGCTATTTCAAATATGTCAAGTTTGTCACCCAACTTTAAACAAGAAAGGGTGACAGTTTGAAAGTAATGTGTAGTTTTATAGCTATGTAACATTGGAGAAAAATATTGGAAACTGAGAATACATATATTTGAAAGTCACCCAGTACAATATTTTTCATTTTAGAGACTCAATACTTGTCAGTTCCTACCTACTTGAATAGGAGTGAATATGTTGAGTGATATCATCAGCATGGCAAGAATATGGAGGCAGTATGTAGGAAACAAAACTAACTTCCTTGCCAGAGAAGAAGATGTAATTGTATAACAGTATAAACGTGATGACATCAGTAAAGATATTGCTGTGAGCTGAAATGGAGACATTTTAACCGAAGCAAACTAAAATGTGAAAAAAAATTTTATTTCAGGATATCTTTCTTCCTGTGCATTTGTAGTACAGATTTAATGCTATTTTAACACAGAGTAGCATTTTGTTTAGTTTAGTACATGGGGTTTTTGTTTGTTTTGTAGCTGTATATTGTATGAACAAAATATATTTGTAATGTAACATTAACATTTTTAATACAGATTATTCAAATTCGAGGAAGCGTGAAACATAATGTTGATAAAACTATACTTATTTTGTGCCCACGTGGATTATTGTGCTGACTATTGATATTGAGTAACATAGGTATGTCATAAAATCTAACGCTATGACATCATAAATTTTTTTCCTCCCAGGCGTTTATTACCAGGGAGAGTCAGCAGAACACCTGGTGTACTTTTTTCTCTAAATATTGTTGTAAATATAGTAAATAATTTTAATGAATAATTGCTATAATTCTTGTGTCTTTTCAGCTGTTATATTATGAAGCATACAGAAGCTTTTTGCTATCTTGTCTGAAATTTGTTAAAAATTCATGAATAGAATGGTTTGTTCCTCTTCAAGTCTCTTTTTTTCTGAGATACTTTTTAGATCAATGTTACCTCCTTTCTCACCATACTGCAAAATACTTATGTTAACGTCCAAGAAACCTGAGTGTTGTTTACAGCCAATCAAACTAAAACAGCCCTTTTTGCATACACGTTTTTCCTAGCTACGTTTTATTTTTATTGTTATTATTTGTTTAGCACCAACAGTGATAAAGGTGAATGCAGGGAATATTTTCAAATTTTACAAGTAATTGAGTTAAGGTAGAGTAGACAACAGCATATGTTTAGTTAATAATATTTACTAAATCCCCTACTGCAGGAAGTTTACTGTTCTAAGGTCTTGTAAGGAATTCTTACAGTCAAAATAAATAGCTGTAGTTTTGAGGAAATTAAAAACTTGACAACAGGCTACCACTGACTGCATATATCTGTGAATGTGGTAGTTAATTTGTGAGCTTATTTATCAATTTTTAGTGACGGTACTTAGACACCACTTTCAAGCATTTTCAGAAGTGTTTACTTGTACCATGGAACTAGTATCAACTGGCTTATAAATGCCTGACATTGAGACACACCAGTACTCCTAAGCTATGGAAGAGTATATAAAACAAGAGAGCACTGCAAGTGATGAAGAAATGGCTTTAGAATGGCCATTCGTTTGTTATTAAATTAACTTTTGAAATTAATTGTATTTTGATTATTTTATATGCTGACAATTCAGTTGTCTCTAAATTCCCTGTTTACCTTATTCTTATATTTTACCATCTGTGCTTCAAAGAATTCCTTTTGTTGTTTGATAATCTGGGTAATGACAGGTTTCAATATAGAAAGGATACTTGAACTCGGTGAGGTATATTAATTATAGATATCGTGTCAGCTAGTTAAAAATTATTTTTCAACTAGAAAAAAAATCTTTCGAGGGTGAGACCTTAAGCAGAAGCAGAAATATGAGCGTGAAATTAAGTAGTATGGAACATTACTTAAAGAATTGAATATTTGATAAAATTAGCACTCTTAAAATCCTACTTATTTAATATTCAGGAATTAATATGCATTATGTTTTCATTTTGTGAATACTCTTTTTAACACTGATGAAGTCCAAAATGAGTGGTTTAGGAAAAATTCAACTTTATTTATATTTATATAAATATATATATTTATATAAAACAGTATGTATTGAGCTTAAAGGCTTAATATATGTAAGATATCTATATAAACATATATTAAGATTCTGCTTGAATACCTGGTGTTACATTTTAATACATAGCTTGTACTCATGCATGTCTGACACTGAAATTAACAGAGATTATGCCAGTGTAAGACCTGTCTAATAGAATTTATTATCTGTATTAAAAAGAGGTCTTGCAAAGTATAAAAGATTAAGGCAATTCAAAGGAGAAGCATTCATCTTAGAATAGTTAAGTTGAAAGTAATTTCTGGCCTTTCCATCTTTTTGTTTATTCTGTTTACTCTTTAACTATTTAATTATTTCATATTTAAAAAAAAAACCAAACCAAAAATGCTCTGTAGAAGTAGTATCATATGCCTGCACTCCATGGTTGTGAGCTTAATGGTAGCAGCAAACAAACCTCTCCATATGGCTTAGCTCCAAAGGAGAGTCCAAGAATATTCTTTTGAGTACTGCACCCAGGTCTTGAGTCCTCAGCACAGGAAAGATGTGGACCTGTTGGTGTGAGTCCAGAGGAGGGCCACGAAAATGATCAGAGGGCTGGAGCACCTCCCCTATGAGGACAGGCTGAGAGTGTTGGGGTTGTTCAGCCTGGAAAAGAGAAGGCTCCAGGGAGATCTTGTAACAGCCTTCCAGTACTTAAAGGGGGCTACAGGAGAGATGAAGAAACACTCTTTATCAGGGAGCATAGTGTTAGGATGAGGGGTAACAGTTTCAAGCTGAAAGAGGGTAGACTTAGATATGAGGAAGAAATTTTTCACTGTGAGGGTGGTGCGGCACTGGCCCAGGTTGCCCAGGGAAGCTGTGGATGCCCCATCCCTGGAGGTGTTCAAGGCCAGGCTGGATGAGGCTTTGAGCAACCTGGGGCTTGGAGCACCCTGGGCTGGTGGGGGGTGTCCCTGCCCATGGCAGGGGGGGTTGGAACTTGATGTTAAGATCCCTTCCAACCCAAACCATTCTATGATTCTATGATTATGAGAAAATAAACAATTTCAATAGTGCACTTGTCAGTTAAAGCTCCTGTTTGCTTTTTGGAAGTTTGATGCCTACAAATTCAAGCTAAGACTTGTGGTTTTACCCAATGTGTGTTTTTGGCATATAGTTGCTTTGGTCAGTTGCTGGAGAAAGTCTATAATGTAGGAATATACGTACATACATTTCTAAGTGGTCACCTTTTCCCTATATAAATGGAAAACACCTAAGATAAAATACTTGGGTTTCTTTGAGGTTTTTTTGTTTGTTTGGGTTGTTTTTTTTTTGTTTTGTTTTTTTTTAGATTCTGGTGAATTACTTTAAAGTCTTCTTACTATTGCTGTGATAGTTTTGTGAATGACAGAAGATTCTAACCACTGGCTATTTATTTTGGTAATTTTCTTGATGTCAACTGGCTAGCACAATAAAGTGCAAAAAGCTGTGCTGGTAGCACAGGTAACAGTGTTAGCAGTAAGCACATCTTAGAGAAATGGGGATACCTTGACCAGGCAACAGCTCCATTAATTCCTTATACTTTGTACGCAATGGGTGGCCCACTTCGTATCAGCGCTGCCATCACTACATATA
>NW_010101604.1:0-442 GCF_000699245.1 Pterocles gutturalis
GGCAGGAGTGTGCCCGGTTTCCCCCGGCTCCCTCCCTCCCCGAGAAGCCCCGCGTTCCAAGGTTGGCCCCGAAGCTGGTGGGTTTCAAGCGATTTGGGAAGACGTGGCACCGGGAGGGGGGAAGCGCTGCGGGAGCTCCGCGGGTCCCAGGGCGCAGCGCAGGGATGCAGGGCACGGCGATGCTCTTCAGCAAAAGGCCTCGGTACCCAGGACACCCCGTTTTGAAGCACAAACCCATTTTTTCTCCTGCACTGTGCCAAGATGTCACAGGGTGTGAATTTTACTCCCTCTCCTTCCAACGCTGCGGGTGCTTGGCTGGACCAGGGAGGGTATTGCAAGAATTGAGGAGCAAGAGGCGACCAAAAGCAGAGGAACAGAAATACCGGCGTGGAGACCCACAGCAGGGCTGCCTCTTGCCCCCCGGAGGGTGGGATGCAAGACA
>NW_010101604.1:644-1742 GCF_000699245.1 Pterocles gutturalis
CCTCCCACCTCCGCCCCAGCAGACGCTGGTGGCCCAGTTCCACCCCATGGAAAACCCACGGTGGCTGCGCACGAACGGAAAGGGCTCGGAGGGGTCGGCTGGAGAGACTGGGGAGCGCAGGAGGAAAGAAAACAAACCTTCAGGCTTGAGGCAGTTGAAGGAAGACCAGCTAAGCCAAGCCTGAGGCTCAGGCATTACCGGAGCAGCCGTGGAGCCGGGCAGCGACGGGGTGGGACACGGCTTCTCGGTTCAGGGGCACTGGAAGAGACGGGGTGAGATAAAGGATGCTGGCGGATGTGTAGTTATTTAAATGTTTTACGGTATTTCTTTACAACAGGAGGGTGGAGGGTGCGTGGAGGAGCCCCAGGACCAGGCGTTGCCCCCTCCAATTCAGTGCTCAGCTCCTGCAGCGTAGGTTTGGGAGGGGTGTTCCTGCAGTCCCACCCCCCCGTCCACCCCTGTCCCCCCCGCCACCGGGGAGTCTTGAAATGCTTTTGGAGCTGCTGGAAATGACGCTGGATCCTGAGAGCAGCAGGGAGAGGAAACTCAGGCATGGACAAGAGCAGAGAGAATGGGCTGGGCTGGGATCTGGAGAGCCCCGGGGGAGAGGAGAGGGGGGTTGCATAGGATTTAACAGGGCAAAGACCTTGTGCAAGCTTGTGATACGGAAACAGGTCTTGTTATTGCTGGTGTCGAGCGGGAACAGGGGAATCCAGTGGCCACGGCTTGCTCCAGGTTAGCCAGCACCTGGGGGGCTGATGCTGGTCCCAGCCCAACTCCAGTACTGGTTTCGCTTCACCTCCCCAGTCTCAGCTCTTTTCTAAGCCCAGGAGGCTGGCTGAAAACTGTCCCCGAGTCCCCAGCACAGCACCCAGCAGAGTCGAGGAGCACGGGCTCCACTGGACGTTGGCAGCGTCCCCGAGGGAGCACAGCTCAGGGGTTGGCAGTTTCCAAAATCTCCTGTTTCTCAATGTCCCCCTTCGCCAAGCGGGAGGATGCGCTGATCAAGGGCCCAGCGGCTCTGCTGGCATCGGCGGGTACACGGGGACCTTTCAGAGCGGCTTCTGCACTGAACCTGAAATCGCAGACTCCCGGGGA
>NW_010101605.1:0-441 GCF_000699245.1 Pterocles gutturalis
TGTCACTGCAGAGGAGGAGCCCTTGGCCGGCAGGTAAGAGCTGGGGGTGCTCGGGGTGGGGGGCTGCAGTGCCTTGGTGGGAGAAGGGGCTGTGAACTGGGGAGCCAGGGAGGGATTGCAGTGTTGGGGAGCTGCAGAGCTGGTTCTGAAAGAGCATCTTCTGTAAAAAGCAGAAGGAAAGGGAGAGAGGAGGGGGTCTCCCCACTGACTGCGGAGGTTCCCCATGCTGGGTGCCTGCTCTGGGGGATGTGCTGGTGTGTGCTGACTTCAGGCAGCCTTGCGTTTGCAAGTTGTGGAGAGCCCATCACATAGGAAACCTCTGAAACCCTCGTTCCTGCTGGTGCAGCCCAACCTCCAAACTGCAGGGCACTAGTGCCAGGGGGTCACTGTGCTTGTCAGCTTGGGTGGGGGGCACTGTGCAAAGCCTGGGCTCCGTGGGGG
>NW_010101605.1:451-1666 GCF_000699245.1 Pterocles gutturalis
CTCAGAGGGCTAGGGCTTTGCTTGCTTCCTGCACATTCCCAGGATCTTGCAGGATGCTCTTGACCCGCCTTCCTTGTCTGTAACATAGAAAATAGTCACAACCCTGTCCAGAGGGTGGCTGTAGCTCAAGGCGAAGGGTATGGGCAGCACCTGAGGTGGGGGATTGCGCTGTCTCCTTCCTCTCATCCACCTATCTCTCTCCCTTGCAACCCATCCTGGCTGCAGGTTGGTTATTCCAAGGCTGCAGCTGGAGATCTGCAAGGTGATGCCTGGAGCTGGTCTGCACAGATAACAAGGGTGCAGCAGGGCTGGGGTTTGCGGCACATCACACAGACCAGTGCTGAGATTTGAGACCATTGGTGGCTGGAACCAGGCCTTGCTTCCTGTCAGTGACATCAAAGGCTCTGTCCTCGTGGGGTGCTGGTGTTGGTGCTCGCAGGCTGAACCCCAGCTGTGGCTCTGTGGCATCTCCCGTGGGCTGCTGGGCACTGGGGAACTAGGGCAGCGGGCACCACTGCTGCCAGCGCGTGCCACATCGTCCCCCTGGCCAGCGCAGGCGGCAATTGCCTCTCTTGCTCAGCTGGTGTTTGCTGCTCTCTGGCCCATCTCTAGCTGTGAAACTCCAGCCTAGGTGGTCCTGGCTAAGAGCCTGAATTGCCTGTCGGCTGGCTGCTACGAGGTGGCTTGGGCAGCAGGGACGGTGCCAGCCACAAAGCGTTGCCCGGGCAGACATCCTCCGCCTCAAGCTCCTGCTCACCTCCTCTCCCTGGCTCGGACTTGCAGCGTGGCCTCGGGACACTGCCCAGCGCTGTCCCTCCGCTCTTTAATCCTAGCGCGGCCCCGCGGGCCTCGGGTTGTGGCTTTAACTGAAGGGTCAGGCGGACTTTGCAGAGCCCTGCCTGCAGCAGGGTTTATGGAGGTGCAGAGGGTGCTGCATCCTCGGGGCCGTTCGGGCATCATGGGGCAACCCTGCTGCGGGAGACGCTGCTGTCAGAGAAGTGCCCTCTGCTGTAGCTGCCTGAGAAGCTTCGTGGCACCAGGAAAACCCACGAGCACAGCAGGAGCCTCTGGGAGATGAAGATGGAATTAAAACTTTAATCTTATTTAGACTCTGGGTAATTAATATAAAGGCTATAAAACATGGGCCTGATCCTCTCGCTGACTGCCGGGAACCGCGTTCGGGCTGGCAGGGCCGGCGGCGGCTGCAGCCCCCCT
>NW_010101605.1:1697-6254 GCF_000699245.1 Pterocles gutturalis
TCTCCTCCCCAGCTGGCTCTCCTGGCAGGTGCCAGTGTTTTCTTTGCAGACACTGTGGCTTTAATCCTGGAGCCAGGATGGGCTGTGTGCTGCGAAAGCTGCGCTGCTTCAGTTTGGCCTGTGGACCCCGAAGTCTCCTGGAGCCTGGAATCTGGCTGATACCTGCCTTGGCACATGGCTGTAAGCTCTGCTTTCCTAAAAGAGGAGAACGAGACCTGTCCGTTTTCGGTCTCTGGAGCAGCAAGCTGGGGCAGGATGGGTTGGTTTGGTGCTTGCCTTTCCCAGGAAAATCTCTGCGTCCTTTCCAGCATCCCTATTCCCTGGTCTCCACTGGGGTTTGTGCATCCTTCCCATGGGAAAGGGCCCTAAGGACCCTACTGCTGTAGGGGACATTTGGTCTGAAACCATCTCGGTTAAGTGTAATTGCAGCTTTTAACTGGCCATTAAATGCTGGGTACCATGATCTCCCCAAAGGAAAGGAGGATGGGGCCAGGATTTGCTGTCTGGAGGGTTGTCGCTGCACGTTTCCCCGCGTACGTGCTGCTGGTCCTCGGGGCCAGGCTGTGGTTTGGGCGCCATGGGGTTGGCCCTGGGCTGGGGACGGTGCAGCTGTACCGTGATCTGTCCAGCCCTGCTGATGTCCTGGTGCCAGGGCTGGTCTTGCAGCCGTCGATCCTACAGCAGGCTCCAGCAGCAAAACCTGGCGGTCTGCTGCTCTCAGCTGCAGAGTAAACAAGCTGGCAAGAGAAACCATTTTGCTTCAGCTAGTAGGAGAAACCCTTTTTAGGTAGCACTTCCAACTGGCAACGCTCTCCTTCGTTAACCCCCTCCTTCCCTTTCCAATGAAACGTGAAGTTGCAGCAATTGGAGATCAGGCACTTGCCGGTGCAGCTTTGCCACCCAGAGCAACAAACACAGACGTGAATTTACTGCTTGATCTCGTAATTTCAGTGCAATTAGACTGGCTGCTATAGAGCAATTTCCCCTTGAGCCTCTGAGTCCTGGCCTGGGCATTGCCCAGCTTTTCTCAGACAAGGAAGCAGAGGCATTTGGGTATTGGCTGAAACACGAGGTTTTTTGGGTGCACCTGGAACTTGACTCCCTGGAGACTCGTCTGCGAGATGGAGCTGCGGGTGCCTGGCATGTCTGAAAAGGAGCCTGCTTTTCAGGCTCGCTTATTACAAGTCAGGCACCCAAAGCTAGTGGGAAAACAAGCCAGAACAAGGTTTTCAGGCTGAGCTCTGGCAGCAGCGCTGGTCTCCGCCACCCCCTCCCCTCTGCCAGGCAGGCGCAATGTTGCCTGGACCCCCAGGCTGCTCCCCAGCTTGGGGGGGGACCTGTAGCTCAGACCCATGGGGTCTGCTGCGACGAGTGGGGCACAGGACACATCAGCTACAGAAGCTGGCAGCCCACGGAGCAGTGTATCCATCTGCATTGATCCAGCGAGCTGGGGGTAAGGCGTCACCCTGCTGTCCTAGCTCTTTCTCACAGTCAAATACTTTGTATAAAACCCTGGAGAAAATAGGGATAAAACCATACTGAGAAATCATCCATTGAACTATTGTTCCTCCTGGCTTTAGCTGGGGAGCTGTACAATGCCTCCCAAGCACCGCTGTGGCATGGGGCACAGATGGAGTGCTTGGTATGTTGGTTGGGTCTGTTCCTACCTAACTTCAGTGACTCGTTTCCTACATTTCTTGTACCCTGGGTGCTGCTGTGCAGGGTATGGATGCAACCCGTAAGCTTCCCTGCCATTGCTTCACAGCCTCTCACTGCTGCATGGCAAAGCACAGCCTAACGCGTTCCTGTGCCCAAGGTGGTGCTACACACTCTCCCGGTGATTTCTGCGCTCCTACCAAACTGTTGGGAGGTCCCCTTGGATGGGAATGGCGTGACTCTTGCTTTGGCTAATGCTGGGAGGATGGAATTGAGAAGGTGATTGCTACCAGAATCTTATTGCTGACCCTCTCCACAATGGGCTCTGCTTATCCCACCGTGAGTGGGCAAAAGCTGGCTGTGTCACCCAGCTGTTGATGTGACCCAAAGGAGAGGGGACCCTCTGCCTGCACCGATGTTTTTATCCCACGCATGCTTTTGCTGCTGGCTTGCTGTGCACGCAGGTTGGTCTGCAGCAGCAGATCTGTTCCTTGCTGGAGCTGCGGGGAACGAGCTGCCGATGGTGCAAGCAGAGCTGTGGGTGTTCATGGGGGGGCTGCAGTGTCCATCCCAGTTGGTCCTGGTGTGATTTGCTTGGTTTGCCTGGCAGCCGGAGCCGCTGGTGTGCTGCTCTGCAGTGGCAGCATTGTAAAGCTTCCAGCGCAGGTGCTTCCCCAGGTCTCTAGCAAGCCTGTCCTACTGTGCTGGTCTCTGCTGGTGCCTTGTCTCCTTGTTTCTGGCATTTTCAGGGCATGTTTCCTTCTGAACCCTTGCAGGATGCTAAAGCTGCGAGATAATCTGTGTGCGACAAGCTTAGGAGCTGCTCTTTTGGGAAGAGGGGATGAAGTTGGTGTCCACCCCCGCAGCGAGCTAGTGTTTTCACACCTTGGACTGGGTGCTCCCCTGGACCCTGCCATCCCAGGAAACTCGTCACAGCTCCCTGATGGACATGGCACTCGCTCTCCCAGGAGCAAGAGGGATCCTGGAGCTCCTCTGCTGCCTGCACAGGGCAGGCACAGCTACAGTGGGGGTTGCCTGGGTGCTTGCCGGGGGGCCACTTGTGTCAGTGGCATGCCCACGGCTCCCCTGAGCATTTCTGAGCTGCTGCAGGGGTCGGTGTACCCCCAGCTCTGCCCTGCTCAGCAGTGGCATGCAGGTGATCAGGTCCTGCAGCTTGCAGTGGTGACAGCACCGAAGCTCAGCCTGGCTGCAGGGCTGCACGGCTTCAGGCTGGGCTCAGCTGCCTGCCTGCTTTCCTGGATGATATGTGGGAGCTGTGCCAAAGGGCTAGAAAATTTGGGGTGCTTCTGTCCGTGAAACCTGGCTGTGCTCAGCACTAGCTCTCATCCAGGCAGAGCTGGAGACTGGGACTGCAGTGGGGGTCACGGGTCCCTCACCTGGGGACTTGTGTCCATGGCTTGTGGGGTCACTCCTGGGAGGATGCTTTGACCTGTGGTGGCTCTTGGGTTAGGGACAGGAACAAATATCACTCAGAGGCCATGAAGAGGTGAACACAGGCTACAGGACAGCTTGGAGCTCCATGCCTGTCTGGGAAAGGTGCTTTGGTCCCCATGGTCTGGCCATGTGCTGAGCAGCCAGGCTGCCTCTTTGTGCTGGTGTTTGGCATGTCGGTGGATTGTCCTGGGGAGAAACCAAGAGAAAGGCCCCAAAGTTGTCCCTGGAGCGGGTTTTGCTGGAGGCTGTGGACATGACTGCCACCCCCTTGGATGTCCTGGTTTGCTGCTAGCTGGGGTCAAAACCACAACACTGGAGAACGCAGGTCCATGCCAGGGGGTCCCTCGGCAGCTGGCAGTGTCTGCCTCTCTGGAGCTGCTTTTGGGGTCTCACTGCTGCTGCCTTGGAGCATCACTCCCAGGAGGGATGAGCTGCCCCGGGCAGCCAGGGCTGTTTGCTGGGCTGTGGTACCTGACAGCGACTCTGTTTAATTGCTAAGTCAAATATTCCAAAGTCTTTAGTGCTGCATAGCCAAGGGTTGATCCCTGGGCTTGGTCTGGCCCCATGCTATAGCTGTAAATGCAGCCGTGCTGGTGCACAGTCTGCAAAGTCTGTCTCCAGACCGGTGTGAATGAGGGATGTTACCTGCAGATCCCCTTCTGTTTGTCCTGGGTGGAGCAGGATGGGAGCTGCTGGTGACCAAGCAGAATTTACAGCTCCCTACCAGCGACAGGACCAGCGGACTCTCAGAGGAGCCCATGGAGAGCACAGAGACCAGCCGCCTGCGGTCTAGGGCTGATCATGTCTCTTTGCCGCTGTTTCCTCTCCCACCTCCCCTGTCCTGTGGTTTCTAATGCTAGTCTGCGCAGCGCAGGACCTGTCTTACCCCGCAGGCAGTGTCTGGGTGGGGGGCCCTTGGGTGATTCCTGTGATAGGAATTGCCCATCTCCAGTGAGACCACCCTCCTGGGGCTCGTGGTGACACTTGGCATTGAGAGCAACCAAAGCAGCGGATCCTTCCCTGTTCCTGTGCTTGCCAAGCCTGCAGGGAGGGCAGGCCGGGCAAAAATCACATTAAAGTCGGAGCTGTGGCTTGGATGGGGTCTGAACACTGTGACAGTGTGTGGGACCTGCCTGCTCCTGGCCGCAGGCATAGTGGTGTCCCCTTCCTCGCTAAAAGTGACCCCAAGCGTGTGCGGTTAGTGCTGCCAGCTGACGCAGGATCCGAAATGGTTAATCGCTGCCTGCCTGCGATGGAAACTGCAGCATTCCCCGAGCAGAGCCCTTCCAGCTGGGGAGGAGCATGGCCTTGTGATGCCCAGTGGATGGATGGATGGACGGACGGATGGACAGCTGTGGGAGGACTACAATCCCCGTCAGGGAGCAAACCCCGGGGGGTGCCCGGGGGATGCCGGGACTGGTAGTCCAGGCCTGGCATGGGGGGTCC
>NW_010101605.1:6264-25955 GCF_000699245.1 Pterocles gutturalis
GGGGGGACCCGGAGGGAATGTGCAGACTCGGGGAGGAGCCAGCGTGTTCACCCACTTTGTTGTTAAATACCTTAAAGGAGC
The DNA here is from genome assembly GCF_000699245.1 of Pterocles gutturalis. NCBI lineage: Eukaryota > Metazoa > Chordata > Aves > Pterocliformes > Pteroclidae > Pterocles > Pterocles gutturalis. The sequence continues at coordinate 6,346 of NW_010101605.1, forward strand.
AGTGGCTGTGCCCGAGCAAGCTCCGTAGCGGAGCCCGGTAACCTGGGCTGTGGGCTTTTTAAAGATAAAAATCACTAGCGTGGCCTTGGTTATTAATGACATCTCCCTCACTCAGTAACTCCTTCAGTGCCTGGGCATCACCAGCCGGGCACAGCGACGCTGGACCGACTCTGGTCCTGCATCCCCTCCAGAGCATCCTCCTCCCGGCACCCTGTGGGAGGTGGGTGCCAAACCGTCCACTGCTCTCTGTGCCACAGAAAATCAGTGCCGCAGCTGTTTCCTTGCAGGGGAGACATCCCTGCTCATGAGCCCTGCAGATACAGAGCTCTGGACCAAAGCACGGAGCAGCGACAGCGTGGGCAGCGAGGCAGATTTCTCACGCCACTGTGGCACAGCCGTGACCTGGAGATTTCTTCCCCCCCCGGCATAATTCAGTCTGGCACCCAGTGCCTCCAGCCAAACGCCCTGGCCTGGCCCTGGCGGGTGCCCAGCAGACACACACATCAAAGCCAGCAGCTCGCCCCTTGCCAGCAGCCACCTCTAGACAGCTGGTGCAAACCTGGAGGCATCCAGCCCCCGGCAGCTCCTGCGTGCCGTGGGGCAGCTGGGGCTGGCTTGGGTGCGTGGTGGGAGTCACAGCTGGGTGGGTGACCCTGCGCTGGGATCGTGATGGGGGTGTCTGTGAAACATCTGACCTGGCCAGCCGTGGGCTGGCACCTGGCTGACTTGAATCACTTTGTCCCCCCAGCCCTGTCCTGGTGGTCCCTGCATCTGAGCCCCTCTGAGCCTTGGCGGAGGGGGATGAAATCCCTCTGGCAGGCAAATGTGCTGGAGCACGGCACGGGAACCTTGCTGACTGGAAAAGCAGGAATAACCACCAAAACGGAGCTGGCGGGGAGGGCTGTGATTCTGTGGGGAGCTGGCAGCTGAGCTGGCTGGGGCCGGGCGCGGGGGCAGGTGCCCCGGGCCTGCCTGTGCTGCCTGTGGTCGCATGCCGTGGATCACCCGTGGGTCCCCATCAGCAGGAGGGCAAGGGGAGGGCTTGGGTGGCAGAGCTGAGCCCGGTGATCTCGACCCAGCCTTTTTCTCCTGGGCTGCTGGGTGCAGCCCCCTCGCAGCCCAGGGGCTGGGTGCTTACCTGCTGAGGGACTACATGAGATCCTTTTTCCCGCCTGGATGCAGGTGTTGGAGAGAGTATTGGGCATGCCTGCTCCTGCCTGGAACCGGGCTCCAGCTGGTCCATGCTGCAAGTTCAAGCTCACGGCCACACTGCTTCCACCCAGCGCCTGGCCCCGCACAGCTGGCAGTGGGCAGAGCTGCTGGTCTTGCTTGGATTCGGGGCTGTCTGGGTGAAATTCTTACCCAGAGATGAACTCTTCCCTGGGGTGCAGAAAGCTCTTGGTGCGTGCATGGCACAGTGGGAGTGGAAGGACTGAAGCCCATCAGAGCTTGCAGCTGTAGAGGGACCTGCAGTGCCAGGACCCGGCTGCCCTGATCGTGTGTCTGGGTGCTGGATCCCAACCTGTGCGGCTGGGACCTCCTGGGCACGTTGAGGGCAGCAGAAAGACCCTCCTGGGCTGCACCGGGTCCTTTCCCATGCAGAAGGAAGCAGTGGACTGGGAGAGGCAGGCTGGGGTGAGCTGCAGGCTGCATCATCCAGCGAGGAGCCCGGGGTGCTGGGAGCCCACGCTGCTGCTGCGCCGCGGGTGCAGCCAGGCTGTTGCCTCGTGGATGCTGAAATGAGCAGCCTGGGGGGTCCTTCCCTGGCTGTGGCCAGCCCACAGCAGTGTGTGGGAGCACAGAGTGACCAGCACATCTTTCATAGCGAGGTGTGAACGGAGAGGATGGTGTAGGAGGAAACAAATTCATTTCGCCTGGATGCAGGAAAGAGGGTGGGGGCTCAGTTTAACACCTCCTGCTGAGCCGGGCTGCTCTCTAGTGGGGGGATGTTCAGGCACCTGGGAGGCTGTGTGAGCATTGATACAGTGTTTGGGGGGTTCATGGGCTGCGTGGGGACCTGAAGCTGTCTGGTGGAAGATGGCACAGGAAAGCTCCCCTGCAGGCTTGGCTAGCTCTGTTGCTTGTTCTTTTTTGCTTTTTCATCCCTTGCCTGCCATTCGGGAGCCTCGTACCAGCCACTCCTGGCTGCCTAATGCATGATGATGGTCGTGTTGCAGGCGGGTGTCCTGCACTGATGCCCCTGAGGTGTGCACCCCTCTGTGTCCCCTGAGCTGGTTGCTTCTCACACAGTCCTGCTTGGACCTAGACTGAGCCCAGACCCTTCTTGCTCTGATGTTGGAGCAGAAGCCCCAAAGGGTGAAACGCAGCTGCTGGGGGAGGCAGCGGGAGCTGTGAGCTGGGGGTCCTGCTGGTGAAGCTGTTTGCAGCCAGCTCCTGGGTGCAGTGCTGCTTTGCACGCTGCGTGACTTTCCCACATGCACAGGCGTTTCCAAGGCTGAAGGGAACTTTTCCTGCTCTGGAAATGGTAGAAATGAAACATGGATGACATTGCTAGGCTAGCGTTGCTAGAGGAATTAAGAGCCAAGCAACTGCATCCATAGGAACCTCACTTCTTCCCTTATCCCCTTGCACATCCAAGTTAATTGTGTTTCCAACTGACACATCAGGCTGTCCTGCCATGGTCATCTGCAGCAAAGTCAGCACGTAGTGGATGCTCCGGGACATAAACCTCACTTCTGGTGTCTTGCTCTCTTGAGGGGATAATGTCTTTCCCAGGGCTATTTGTGCTTTGGTCAGGTCTTAGGAGCCCAGGGCTCAAGCTGAGTATCTTGCCAGGTTGTTACGGGTATCTCTTGAAGGTGAGACTTGTCAGGATTAAGCAATGGATGAAATTTTTTTAATGGGTGTTCAGCAGCCACTGTGGAGATGCTTAAGGGCATAAATTTTTTAAGAGCATAATGGATGTTACGTTCTCAAAAATAAATCCAAAGTCTCTCTAGCCTGTGTTTCCCGAGGTATTGGTGGCTAGCTTAAAATGAGAAAGCAGGTGAAATGAAATAAAAGGCTTTAGATGATGCAGAGCACCGATGTGGAGTTTCTGCTTTTGTTGTGTGTCTGAGTTAGCGCTCATCCTTTGGGATGCTGAGGGTTAGGACAGCAGGGTCTTAATTCCAGTTCCCAGTGCTTTGAGGACCTGTGTTGGAGAGCAGAGTTAAGGGTTTTCCCCCATGCCAGTAAGATTTGTTGGACAGAGTGAGCAGTGCCAGGTTCTAAAACCTCCTGCCCAAAAGACTTATTGATGGCAACCAGAGTCTGGTCCAAAACTGCATGGAGGCTCTCCTGGTGAAGCACAGTGAGTCTGGGTGTGGGAGATGGGCCAGTGCCTGCCCCCTCCAGTACCGGGCAGGAACACCTGGACTGAGCAGCTCTGCCCAAACCATGGCAGGGAGCTGATTATGGAGCTGCAAAGCACAAGGACCTCCTGGTTTCACCTTGAAGCAGGAGCCTCCTCTTCCACCTTGCGTGGATGAGCCCTTCCTGGGGAAGGGACAGCCCCGTGCAGTGGTTCCTCCATGGCTCTTGTTGCAGCAGGAGCTGGGGCAGCAGGACGGAGATGCTCTGCTCCCCTCTGGCTGGGCAGCACCCTGGGGCTGGGAAATGGGGATCAACTCGAGCTGTTGTCCTGGGCTGGGAAGCAGAGCTGCTCCTTCTCTCTGCAGACACAGCGATGCCAAGAAGGGAAGGAGGTGGAGGAGTGATATGCTGGCATGGGCAGCACTGCCAAGGGTGCTGGGAATTCAACAGCTCAAGACTTGTTCGATGCTGCTTTCTTCTCCTGCCACTGGAACAGGGAGGATGGCAGCTCCGGGAGCACCGAGCTCCTGCTTGTCTCCTCCTGCCCCGGGAGGCTGACTTGGGGAAAGCGGGAGCAGCTCCGATCCTGTGCACAACCCTGGGAGGCAGCTGGTGGATGTGAACATCCTGTAACGCTGTGCCCTCGTGCTGTTCTTGCCAGCTCCCCTCCCAAGCCTGGCTAGAGACGCTCCTGCCTTCCCCTTGAGGTCAGCTCCGCTGTGGCTCTGCTCTCTGAGGTCGGTGTGTACCTGCCAAGGGCTCAGCCTTGTTTTTATAGAGCTTTTCCACCAGGTGTGCCCTGCCAATGCCCTCCCGTGGGCTGCGGTAATGATGCTTGGAGATGAGCAATGCCGCTGCCTTCGGGAGGCTGATGAAGTCGGGGTGCTGAGGGACTTGTGCCAGGTCCTTCTGCTCCTTGCCGGGGTTTTGGAGCTGGTGGTGACCTGCTCTGAGGGGACAGGTCCTGAAACACATAATTTGGGAGTGTCTTGCTGGTGGGGAAAAAGCAAGAAAAGTGGAAGGTTTGAGAAAGATTAGGGAAAAATGACTTGCCGAAGTGTGGGTTGATGCAGAATTGTTACCTGCTGCTTCTCTAGTTCAGCCTAACCCTATGTGCCGGTCCTGGTAGTGTTTGGTGTGTGGTAATGGAAATCGGAAAAATCATGTTTTTCTGATATGGAAAATCTGTGGCCTTGCTCGGGAGCATCTCCCAGGGAAAACACCCTTGAGTGACAGAGCACCAGAAAACTCTGGAGAAGGGACTGTACTGTTCCAGTGCTGGTAGCATGAAGGCTTTTGGTGAACGAGTGTCCCTTTTTCTGCTCTTTTGTTGGCGGTCCGTGGGTGGGCCACGCTGTGTGTCTGCCCAAAGGGCTGCTGTTTCCTGGGTCTGACTGTCTGCATTCACCCCAAAGGCAGCTCTGGATTTTGTGTCCCCACCGCTCCTGAGCCTTGGGTGGCCATCATGGCTAACCCAAGGGACAAAAAGCTCTGTCTTCTCCTCCTTCCTGAAAGCTGTGAGGATCAGGGCTCTCGCTGCTCCTTGAAAACGCAAGGTGTGGCTGCACCAAGCGCCTCTGCCATGAGATGTGGATGGACATCGGTGCCTCCTTACCCTCTGGTTTGCACATCTGGATCTTCTTTCCTGCTTCTCCCGGCTGCTCTGAGCACCGCTCACCCCTGCTCGGGCTGGGAGAGCACTTCTGGATAATTGCTGCTGGAGCGAACGGGGACGGGAGAACACCCTCCCACCCAGCATGGGTTTTGCAAATTCTCTGGGCTCCCAGCTGCTCTGGCTGCTGCTGCTGCTGCCTCTTGGGGGAGGAGAGGAGGGACCGAGCGGGGGTCTCTGCTCCTTGGCACAGCTGCACCGGGGCTCTCCGCAGCTCCCAGGCGTGGCAGCTCTTCCCCAGATGGAGGATGGAGCCCTGGGGGTATTGGCCGTCTGCTGCTTTGCTGCCCAAAAAGGCCTGGAGGCTGTTTTACACCACTGCTCTGCTGTTATCCATTGAATTGCACCAAAAACCGTGCTTCCCCCCCACCGTTATCCCTGAAGATGGGTGCAGATGACTCCCCTTCTGACATGTGCGTGATCTGTGCGCGCTTGGCTCTCTTCTCTTCCTGGGCAGCTGGCAGGTTATTTTTGGTTCTGGAACAGCCCAGATCTGGTTTCTGCCGGGGCGAGTCCCTGCCCAGTGCAGTGCTTGCATCCCCTGGGCTCGCGGGAGGTGGGATGCTCCAGCTTCCCTCGCCGATGTGTCATCCAGAGCCTGCGGGGATGCTCCGGTGCTCACCTGTGGAAAGGCTGCTCCAGCGTCTCCGTGGAATGGCTGCAGAGAAGGGGACGTTGGCCAGGTCTGCGGGGACTCACCTGGACGTATTGGCCTGGGAAACCTGATCCGTGGGCCTCTCCGGGGGAGAGGGACAGGCAGGAGCAGCTGGTGCTGGTGCAGGGCTTGGAAATCCAAGCCAACACCTAGTCACGTGCATCCCCCTTGGCTCGCAGGCTGCAGGACCGGCAGCCCCCTTCCCTCGGCTCCTGGCCTCCTGCCCAGGTCCTGCAGTGGAAACCCCTTTGGAGGGGCTTGCGGGGCTGGAGGGTTTTCTGTGGGCAGCTCTGGGGAGATGCTGGGGACCTTCTGCCCTGCCCCTCCTCAGCAAGAGCTCACGGTGGGAAGTGTGGGTGCTGCTATTTGGCTACTTCACTGCAAGGTTGTCCTTTCTCTCGAGCCCCCCTGCAACTCTGGGATGTTTGAGCCTTTCTTAAAATCAAAGTTTGTCTCAGCAATCCTGGAGCAGCGGCTTATTCCATTACAATGGGGTGCTGCTCAAAGCATCCTTCCCATGTCTGCACATTGGGGTTCTCTGGGGTACCTTCCTTACCTGGAGGGGGAGTGGAGGGTAAGTGCAATCAAAAAGGGATTTTTCACCAGGTTAGACCCAGGCTGAATATTTGCTGGGCACCACGGGCTGCATGGAAGTGTGACTGCTTGTCTCCCAGTGCCTGGCTAGCTCTGCGGGTTGCTGGAGGTGAGCACTTCGCTGGAGCCAAGCCTGCAGAAGGTATTTTGAGAGCAGGCATCTGCAGTGGGTGCGTGTCCCCAGCCGCGTTGCCTCTGCTGTATTCGTAGGAGTGGAGTCATTATTGGAGGCTTTTAGTAGGCTGGTGTCCTGTATATCCTGATATCGGTCCTGTGCCGCGTCTGGATGCTGGAGAGCCCATGTGCGTGGTGGTGCAGGTGGGGTAAGAGCCCCTTCCTGGGCACTGCTGGCTGCCATGGTGCAGGACACTGCATCCAAGCATGCTGGGTGTCCAGCAGGACTAAAATCACGGTGCACGTACTTGCAAGGCGATGGCTGGCAGAGGTGGGCTGCCCGAGAAGCTGCAGGTTGGCCTGGGTGTCAGAGCTGCTGATACATCCCTGGACATCAGAGAGGCTGTGGCACTGCCTGTCCAGTGCTCCCCATCCTTGCTGGCACAGCTACGGAGCCGGGACAGCTTCCCTCACTGGAAACTGTGCCCTTTCCTCTGGGGAGGGAGCACCAACACATCCTCCCACGCTCCTGCTCATCCCCTTTCAACAAAATGCCGCTCTGACGTTTCTCTCCACTCCTGGCAGGGAGCGAAGCTGTTTCCAGTCTCTAGCTGTGGGGCTCCTGGTGCAGGCTGGCATGTCTGGGCTCTTCTGCTCTAAGCATCCCCCTTTTCCTCCCTGTGTGGGGTTTGTGACTCGCCTCCCAGGACAGACCTGGCTGCTCCATCTGCAGGGCTGGCTCCTGCCAGCTCTTCTGTGGGAGAGCTTGTCTCCCCATGAAGCCTGAGGGTCTCCAATGCCACTGAAAACAGAACCAAATCAGCTGTGAATAGGCCTTAACTTACTATTTCAGGAGTACAATAGAAAATCAAAGAGATGCTACACCTCCTTCCACTGTCTGTGTGCCTGGTTTTCTTTGTTGCAGGTGACTGGGGGAAAGAAAATAGGTTTGTTATGGAAGCACCAGGTCCGCACCGCCCTGCTCTGATAATCTAGAAACCAGGAGATGTGATGGAGGTGGCTCATGGGGACCAGGGCTGCTGCAGGTGGGAGCAACGTGAGGCTGAGGTTGGCAGCTCTGTTGCCCCACGTTGGCTCTGCAGCGTGCAGAAAATGCTCGAGCTCTGCACAGCACAGCAGGTTTGGGGTGGATGGCTTTGTCCAGCCATTCGTCCCCAACGAAGTCTTTGCAGAGGACAGGCTGCCTCAGTGCCTCCTGGTTTTTGGCTGTAGAGCACGGAGCACATCTCGTGCCCCTGTGTTGGTCTGTGCTCTGCTTCTTCCTTGCTCTGGCCACTCTGTTCGGTTGGGAACAATCTTTGGCAGAAATTACCCAAACCAAGAGTGCAATTCAGATGCACAAAGCAAAATATTTGGTGTGAAGCTTCCTAGGGCTGTACTGTGCCACCGAGATGTCTCACGGGGCGTGTGGCAGCGCTGCGTTGTGCCACAAAGCAGCTGTCAGGGACACGGTGCTGAGCAGGGAGGATAAGGCAAGGGGCTCTCTCCTTCCTGCAGAGCTGATTTCCAGCTCTGCTTTTGGGGCACCCTTGCTGGCAGGGGGCTGAATCCCAGCCCTGCAACGCCCCTGAGCAGGGCTCCACGTCCTCACCCTCCTCTAATCTCCGGCTTGGCCGGTGCACCAAGCCATGGGTGCACCAAGCCATGGGTGGACCAAGCCATGGATGGACGGATGTCCCCAGCCGAATGGGGCTGCGGGGAGCGGAGGCAGCAGCGTTGTTGCATCCTTTGCGAGTGCCCGACCCGTCGGGCCTCCCGCGAGCTCCCGCGGCCCTGGGTGTGGGTGCGGGCAGGAGGCTGTGGTTAGGCAGCGCGTTGGACATGAATGCGATGTGAACTCAGGCTTCCCTTTTGAAGTTTGACACCCGGGATTTTCCCCACCCACTGGGAGGACTGAAGACAAAAAAGAGCAGAAAAGAGAGAGAGAGGGGTGGAAAAAAAAAAAAAGAAAAAGCCCTCTTTAAACTGCTGGTGAGGGCATGTCAAGGAGGCAGGAGTTAAAAGGGGCTGTGGGGGAGGGCTTGGTGTGTGTCTGTCTGTCCAGCCAGCTCTGACTCACCCACACGTGCAGGTACAACCCTGCTGCAGCCTGGTTTCAGGTTGAGCCTTGCTCGCCAGGTGAAGGCGAGAGGGGTTTGCACTGGCAGGAGGCTTGAAGCGGAGAAAAAGGAAGAGCTATCACGGCTTGCGCTTGGCTTCTTGGTGTGTGATGGCCCCGAACTGTGCCCCCTCTCTTGCCTCTTGCAGTCCCACCTCCCCTTCCCAGCTGCATCCCAACCTGGGTGAATCCAGAGGGCCAGGATCTGGCCCCACTGATGTCAGGGTTGCAGGATTGGGCTGCCTCAGACAACAAAGCCTTGCTCCGCCTGGCAGATGGATACCCCAGAGGCAGACTGGAAGGGTGTGGACTGGAGGCTGCTCCTTGCAGAGGTAGGATGGGAACGTTTTCTGGTCCTGCCTGTCTGGGTTAGTGCTCCCGGCTGGGGCTTGGGAGCTTGATCTGAGATGCGAGGCTATGACTTGTTATTATTTAACACTTCTAAAGCCTGAACCTGCAAAGCTGTAACTTGGGCCCAGATTCACCTGATAGACCCGATCTGCCAGGGATGGAGCAGTGGACACGAGGTTGGATGTGATGTCTGTTCGTGGTTGTGCTGGTGCAGCTCCAAACAAGAACTGGAGCTGCAACAGGATCACACCCTGTCCCTCGCCTCCACCCAGCTGTAAGGCTCAGCTTTAGGTCTGAAGTCAAAGCTGTAGGGGGTTGAAGCTGTCTGCCTTTGGCATCCCAAAACCCAGGCTTGACTCACACCTAGGGTATAGCATGTACTCATCTCTCCGGAGAGAAATGGATGTTCTGTGTGGCTGAGTGTGACCAGATGGGTCCTGCCAGCGATGGAGGATCTGCTGGACCCTGCCAGAGCCTGGAGCAATGCCCGCACTTGTGCGAGGTGATGCTTGGTCCAGCTTGTCCTTCAGTGCCATGAAAAGAGGCAAAAAGTGAAATTCTAGTGCCCGATACCATCCTTTACCTCATCCTGGAGGGTGGGAGGGGAAGGTGCTCTTTCCAGCGCTGCTCTCACCATGAGTGACACCACCGGGAGAAGGGGCTGAATCGGCAGCACGTGGGGGAGAGGATTTGTGACCAGATGGTGTGAGGTGGGACTCCCAGCAGCTCAAACCAGCCACCCTTTCTGTGGTCGCCCCACCGGGTTAAGCTCTGTGGGGTGTCATGGGGAATGCTTGCAGCTCCTGGATGTCTTCTCTTCCTCAGGAGGACAAATGGCTGGGCCATCGCCCATTGCAGTGGTGTCAGGACCATGCCAAGCTTTGTGTTTAGGTGATCTCCACTTGGGGAGGTGACCCCACCCATCCATGGCAGGAGGAGAGGTGCTTTGTAGTCTAGAGACAATTGGGACTTGGCTGTACCATTGCCCCGAAAGTTTGGGTCCTTCATCTTCTTCCTTCCTGTCCACGCATGGCCATCACAAGACCATGCTCTCTTGTTGCAGGCAGTGGGGTTCAGCCTCGTGATTTTGTCCCTGTGAATGTCACAGTCCACTTCTCCTTTGGGGACTTGCAACCTGCTGCAGAACAGAGCAACCACCCGGCTCTGTTTGAACGTGTCCTGCCCTTGGTGCCACAGCCATGCCAGATGCTGAGGTCTGGAGAGCAGCATTGAAATCAGGATTTCAGCTGGAGCTGCTTGCTCCTACTCTCGTGGGAGGGATGCCACGTGCCAGTTGCTGACTGCCGTGTGAGTGTGCAGCCGAAGGAGAGAGCTGCTGGGACACCTACCAGAAGGGAGCAGCAAGCTTTGCCCTTGCTCTCGATCCCAGGGCTGTGAACCACAGAACAATGAAGGAAGGGAGGTGGCTGTTCCACCAACAGGGCACAATAAATGTGCCAGGATCCTGCTGTTAAACACCCAGGCTTGGCACGTTTCCATGAGAGGGGAGCTGCTTTGCAGGTGGTGTGTAGGCAACTGCCATCTCTGTGCCATGGGTGCATCGCTTTAGGTGGAGAGGAGCCTGGTCCGTGCTGCTGGCACGCTGCAGAAGAGGGGACCCGAGCTAGGGAAGGCTGCCTGCGCTTGGCAGATGGGTTGAAATGGGAAGAGTCTCTTCAAGACAGCCCTTGATGGAAATTAGCTTCGCACAGCTCTGGGGTGAGCTGTGGGGGTGAAGGGTTGGGAGATAATATGCATGGTGTGTGCTAAATTTAGGAGATCACCATGTTGTCAGTTACCTCCTTGCCCGCTGTGCTAGGTCATGTCCACGGCTCACAGCCTGGTCCTGGCTGTACCCACGATCTCTTGGTTCCTGTCTGTGTCCGTGCATGGGAGGAGATTCTTCCCCTCCGCTTCCCCTTGCATCCTTGAGACCTTTAATCTTTCATGCTGTCTAAACCAGTCCCCCTGAGGAAGGAGATGGTTAATTAGCCCTTCTCCCCCTGTTCCTCACTACTGGTGTTTTCTGGACCCCACTGGCTGGTGACCCCCTCTGCAACGTGTCTGTGAAGCTTGTTATCTGCCCTGCGCAGATTTCCCTGGTGGGAAGGGGAGGTGATGCTAAAAAGGGTTCAGCTCCCATCGTGAGTGCGTGCCAAGGCGTGGAGAGCTCTACCCAGCCTGGCCCAGCTTGTGAAGGTGTCGGGGCTGTTCCTGGGCCCAGATCTCAGACAAAGTGGGAGGACATCGTCCCTGAGCAGCATTGGTCCTGAGACAGGGCAGGACCTGTAGAGGATGGATGCTACGCTCCTCTTCAGAGTGGGAGGGATGGAGGCATCCCTCGCTATGGTGGCACTGGCACTTGGAGATGGAGCAGGATCCTTAAGAACTGGGCTGCTTTAGGGCCTTCCCTCCATTTCTCTGGGGGATGGTGGTTCTTCTCTGTCCTTGCCTAGTGTCTTGAGAAGTCTCAGCTCATTGCAGTCAGGCCCTACCTGGAGCTAATCCCCGACAAGGGCAAAATACCCCTCGCCCAGAGCTCCCAGCTGGCCTCGTGCCCGGGGGATGGTGAGGGGGTGCTGCGTGCCTTGCTGAGGCTGTGAAAGGAGAGGGGGAAGGAAGAGGGGACTTGATCCACAGGCGAGAGAGGACCCAGGCTCGCCAGCGAGCTGCTGCATGCGCAGGAACTGCTGATCCTGCAAACGGGCCGTCGCCGTCTCCCGCGCCTGTTCCTCCGAGCAGCGTGGGGCTGCATGTGCGTGCGTGTAGCGGGGCATGCACGCCTCTCTGTGTGTGATGCAAAGGGAAACCAGCTCTGCTCTCCCTCGGTGGGGCTGTGCTTCGGGCTCTGGGGTGGAGGATGGGGTGCCCAGGAGAGGGGTGCTGCTGGTGGGCTGCTCCCCCTCCATGCTGGGGTTAACCTTCTCCAGTGGTGGCTGGGACAGACCTGCCTTTGCAGCTGGGGTAGGGGAGGGAAGGAGGAAGCCGGTTGTGCAGTTGTTCATAGAAATCAAATGCGAAGGAGCAGGAAAGAGGAGGGCATCTTCGAGGGGAACCTGTGTGCTACCTGCGCTGGGTCCATCAGCCTCCTCCTGGTCCAGACACTGAGCTCAGCACAGCTGAGAGATTGAGAATGGTGTCCCTTGGACCCCCTTCCCTCTCCCCATGCAGCGTGGCTGAGGGTTTTCAGTAAAACAAAAAAATCCCTCATCCTAGAACTGTGCCTCCTGCCAACTTCTCTTATCAGACCCTGTGCTTTCGCCTAGAGCCAGTAGCTGGAAGGCTGGAGACGGGGGGAACAGACTGCTGTGAGGCTGCTCTCTCGCCTGCAGCCTGTTTGCATTCATGATTGCATCCATGCATTAAAGTGCTTTGAGCTCCTCGTTACCAAAGTGCAGACTCCGAGTTTTAACGAGCCACCCGTGGGAGCTGGGACTGGGAGAGCCGAACTGCCGAAAAAAAAAAGCGAGGCAGAGCTTGACAACAGGCACCGCTGCCTGGAAACGGTGGGCAAAGGCTTTATTGACCACTGGAGGTCACTTTTTCAATAATGCAGTACAATCCAACTTTATTTTTGTCAGTACCTTTCATGCAGGCTGCTTCTGAGCTGCTCAGCAGACTCAGTGCGAAGGGAGGGAGAGGAAGGACTTCTCCTCGGGCTGGGGAGGTGGAGGCAGCTCAGCAGCGTGGGGTGCAGAGGAGAAGGCTCTCGTGCTTCAACAAAGAGCTACAGGAGGAGAAGAGCAGAAAATGAAGCAGCCTGGATGCTGCTCCCCTGTGCTGCAGATGCACCTTCAGGCTCTTCATAAGCAAATGAGTGTGTTTGGCCCTGGGGGGGCTGGAGGAAGGGTGGAGGAGCAGGAGGGTGCTGGGGAGGGATGGCAGTTGGCACAGGCGAGGCTGGGTGCTGTGCAGGGAAGGTCAGCCTGCGTTTGTCAGCCGGAGACGGGCAGTTGTTGGGAAACGAAGGCCCTACGGCAGCATGGTCAGAATCCAGCTTGCTGCAGCTGTTTGGTGCTAAAGAGCTTCAGAAACCCTGTGATTTGAGCTCAGACATGGGCAGGGTCAGGCCATTCCTGAGCCAGAAACTGTGCCTGAATCGTGCTCCTTTGCTCCCTCCTGGTGCCCAGCCATTCCTGGGAAGGACTGTGACCCTCCTGCCTGCACTGCCCGCCTGCTCCAGGCGTCGAGGAGAGGTTTCTGCCCAGGCTGATGCCCCACAAGGGCTTGGTCAGGCGCCTCCTCCCAGCGCCATGCAGGTAAAATACTCAATGCTGTTCTTGGACAAGAGGAGCAGTGTCTTTTGTCACCCCACAATCCCATCCTGGAGTGAGAAGGGGCACCCTGGGACCCTCTGATGCTGGCAGCTGGTGCTTTTGCTGAGGAACTGGGGGAGTTTCTGCGCTGGGGAGGAGCAGAGTGGAGGTGGAAAACCAGCAAAAAGCCTCTGCTGAGGAGTCAGAAGGGATGGCGGGTGCGTGAGCTCTTTTGTCAGGCTGTATGCTTCCCTTGCACGGTGATGCACGGTTTCCAGACCTGCTGAGGGTGCTGAGCAGCTTGGGGTGCTGGATGTGCCTGTCATGGATGTGACATGCAGGAAAGGCACCACTTGTGTGGCAAACCTTTCTGAAAGTTTTCTGGCTCCTCTTGAGTTCACAGCCTACAGCTGTGCCTGCGCTGGCTGTGCCACGGGGAGGGCTGAGCCCTGTTTGCAGGGAGAAGGTCCCTTGTCCTTCAGCCTGGGGATGGAACTGTGACAGTGAGTGGCCCAAGAAGGGGGCAGAGCAGTGGGCTTGGATGGAACATTGAGGGTCTAATCCACATCCCTCTGCTCCACTTCTGTTGTCTCCTGTTGTTCCCATGCTGCCTGTCCTCCCCTGCCTGAATCCTTGCTCTTTGTCCTTTCTCCGGCAGAAGGCAAACACTGACCTGCGTCCACTGTGTTTTGGGGTCTCCTTGCTCTGTGCCTCCAGCATCTTCTGGGTGCCCAAGCTTAAATTCTCCCCTTCGGCCCAAAGTGAGCAGATTTGGAGTTTTTTGTCTAATTTCATATTATCATGCCTCTTTGAGAGGTGGGAAAGGAGTAACTGGTTTTTACATCTGTTTTTTCCACAGCTCAGGGAGGCAGGGGCTGGGTTTGCATGGAAATGTCAGTGTTGCATTTGGAGACCCTGGGTCTGGGCAGGGGCAGGGAATCACTGCTGTGCCAGAGCTGCCCTCTCCAAATTGCTGCGGGACCTGGACGTGCACAAGGACTGTGAGCGTTAAACCACCATGGCAGATGGGACTCAAGACACGTCGGAGCAAATATTTAAAGATCCAGTTTTATAAAGCCACTTTTTGGCCTATAAACCACCTGCGCTGCAGCTCCGGTGCCCATTGCTGTGAACTCCACTGTTTGCTGTTCCTGCTGCTCAGCCGCGCTGCCGACTGGCAGGACTCAGCCAACGTGCTGCCTCGGTTTAGTGCTGGATTTTTCTCCTTTCCCCCAACCCTGGGGTTTTATTTTATTTCTTTGTTCGTTTTATTTATGGAAGGGATTTTCCTGCTCTTGGCAGAGTGGAACGGGAAGTGATTGCTCTAGCAAGGGAGGCTGCATCCCGCACTCTGCCCAGCCCCGTCCCTCTCTCCTTCCTGCTCCTACAACAGTTTTTCCCATCTCTGGTGCTGTTGCTGGAGCAGCAAATGGTGAATCTCCTGTGCTGGAGGCAGGAGCACTCCCTCCCTGTGCTGCCTCCCAGACCCTGCTCTAGGACAGCCTAGGAGATGGGGCTGGGGGGGGATGTTGTTGGAGGGGAGCTCTGAGTCTCCCTTTCATCCCCATGTTCCTGGGATCAGACAGACTCTGAGGCTCAGTGGTTTGTGGCCAAATCCTGGTGGAAGTCTTCCTGCTGCCTCAAAAGCATTTTGCGAAAGGTTGAACTGAGGAACATGCCTCCAGGAGGTGGCAAGGCTGGGATCTCCTGTCCCCTTTTGCTCCAGAATACATCAGGCACAAGTGTCAGGTTCCCAGGAACGATCCTCGGCTCATTTACACAGCGTGGAGTGGTCACCGGTTTGCTCTTCCCTTTGCTGCCTCAACTTTCAGCCTGGGTCCCACAGAGCCAAGAATTGACGTGGCTGCTAACACGGGCAGCTCTGCTCCTGAATGAGCAAAAGAAAAATAAATAGCCTCTCAAATTGCAGCTTGCGTGCAATGGGCCAGATTTCTGCTCTCCTTCCCGCTCTGCAACTCGGGGTAGTTACTCCTGACTTACATCTCCAGTGAAAGTAAGATGGTAATTGGGCTCAGGGACATTTTGGGATAGACCCAATTTAATCTCCCTGTGCTTCCCTTTCTGCCTTGTATCAAACCCTGCCCAGACACTCCTAGGAGAGCTGCTAACATAACTCACCGGTGTCTCTGCAGTGCTTTGAGATCCTCAGATGCGAGGGGTTACAAAAGCTTTTAATAGCACTTAACTCCTCTGGAATGGAAGTCCAAAGCAAGGGGAAATTCACAACTGATAAGAAAAGCCGTGTTGGTGCGCTGGGTTAAACCCAGCATTATGCCCTCTAATTATGCAGCGGTGGCCTAGGCTGCCAGAGGAACCGGTGAAGATGGGATGGTTGTGCTCGGCTGGAGGGAACCGGGGCTTGATTTAGTGCCTGATGAGATCAAGGGGCCTTTGATTTCAATGGGTATTGAATCAGGCACTGCGATATCAAATAGGCTAATCAGATAATAACTCCAGATCGTCTGACATAGATTCGTGTCCCTGAGTTGGGGCAGGCAGAGTAAATTGGGCAGCAAGCTGGGCGAGGCAGTGTGAGGCGGTGTGCTGACGACTCGTCCCTAATGAAACGGGATGTCCAGTTACAGACTGGTGGCAAAGATGGTCTGGTAGCTGGGATGGGGCATGGGGCAGGCACCATCCCTCCAGCCCAGGACATCCAACATGAGCCTCTGCCCCTCTCCCACCTTGTTCCTAGGTGGGGGCTTAATGCAGGGGCTGGTGTGCAGGATAGCGGCTAGAGGAGCTAAAGAGGGAGAGGAATTTGGGGTGATTTTGTGTTGTTAAGCCCTTGCTTCCAGGCTTCTACAGGCTTCCTGCAAGAAAGGATTTTTTTCTTTGCAGCCCTTGGTGTAACAAGCTGGCACCTGAAATTGTCTCTGCTGTCTTTTAAATGGGGAGACTGGGCACAGCAAGAGGCATGCTATAGAGGGAAGGATGTGCTGATGCTCCTCAGGATCCTGGGTGGGATGCTGCAGAAATTACTTGCAACAGGATCTCCAGGATGTCTGTTTGGGAGGGTGTTTTCTTGAAGCTTGAGCTTTCTGGTTCTGAATCTGGCTATGCTGGCAGGAAACCTGTTCTGTAGCATGGGGTGTGATCCCTTTCCCGGGATCCTCGGGGAATTTTGCTCTGCTCTTGCAGGAACATGAGATGTTTGCAATGTCCTTGATCTCTCCTGCTCTGTACCCATGGCTTGGTAGCACTGGGGTTCTTGGTCTTTTTTCATCTGGCAGCACCTGGGATAGTGTGTGGTGGTGAGCAGGGTCTGGGGAGAGGTCTTTGGGGCTGGAGTACCTATCTCCGGTGATTGTAGCATCACCTGCCTCTCTGCTGCTAAATCTATCTGGTGCTGTGGCTGCTCTGCTGGGAGAGCGATGGCTGCTGCAATGTGGACGGCTCTGAAGCAGCTCCTCTGGCAAATGCCTGAAGCTCAGGGTCCTACCTCACTTCTGGTCTTGTAGATGAAAGGCTTTGGACGTGCTGCTTTGCAGGGGTTGGATCCTGCAAAGCCCAGTTCCTCCAGCTCTGTTTAGCAGCTAGGTTTTAAACCACGAGCTCCAATTCTGAAGCTTGTTCTGTTTTGTTTCCCTGTGGTTAGGGAAAAAATTCTAGCGTCTTGCTCTGTGTGCATTGTATGATGTCTGAGCAGGGTTTGCACTCCAGCCCATCCCACGATCTCTCTGTGGCTGCAGGAATGTTATCTCTAAGGTCTCCACCTGCGCCGATAAACTTGGCTGGAAGTGGGTCAGTAGGTTTAAAAGTTCTGGGGAGATATGTTGTGATCCTATCAGCATCATACCATAAAAGAAGCAGGCTGAAGTCAAATCCAGGGCAACAATGAAAACTTGGAGAGGAACCGAGAGAAGAGGCAGCGGATCAGCAGATGCCGAAATCCCTCTGGGTCCTATCAAGTGTTTTGCCAGTGTTAAACGCTGAGTAAAATATAGTCTCTGAGAGATCAGATCACTGGGTATTCCCTCTGGACGGGGAGACCCTGGGTTGAATATTTCTTTGGTGAATCATCTCCTGGAGCTGTCAGAGCAGAGATCTGGCATGGGGTTCTCACTGTGTCTGACCGGCTGCTGGAGGTGACATTGCTTCCAGGCTATTTCGGCAAAACCACTTGAAGAAGACCTACAAATAGCATCCTCCAGCTCTCTGCTACTAAAGCTCTGTTTCTGGGAAGCTTGGATTCAGCAGCAGCAAACAAAACCCTTCTGGAATGGCCCGAGCATCCGGAGCTGGAGTTTACAGAGGAAGGGGCAAGCAGAGGGTTTTGGCAGGAGTGTGCTCTGCTGCTGCTGTCTCCAAGGGCTTGGGGGAGACCAGCCCCCAAAACTCACCTTGCAAGAGCATCTCCTGAATTTGCAAGGCCCATTGAAGGGCTCTTCCATGGCTAGAAACGTGGCAGTTTGGCTAGATCCTTCTCTGCGAGCTGAGAGGTGGGTCACTGGCAGCCAAAAACACAACAGGTCAATAAAAAGGAAGGCGCCTACTTTTAAATAACTTTGGTGAAAGATGCTGAAGAGCCTGTGTGGCACAGGGAGGTGTCAGGCCCATAGGAGAGAAATCCTATAAGGAAAGGAGCCTGCGAAGGAGATGGTGCAGTTAGATTTTTTTGCTTGCCTTTGACTTTAATCCATCACAGAGGCTCTTCCAAAGTGGGGAAAAGACGTGAAAATACTGTCTTATGTTGCAAGAAGAGCATGGTGGGAGGGAAAGGTCTGGGCAGCCTTCATGATGCCGTGGTGGTGGGTTGTCTTCTCCTGCGTCTGGTCTGGGGGCATGCTGCGAGGAAGAGGTACCTGCTGCCCCTCCCTCTTGTTTTCGGGGGACGTGTGTCGGCTGTGTCTGGTCTTGGGGACTGTTTGGCTGAATTTTCCATTTGGGATTATTGGAGACAGTCTGTGTGGACAGCATGAGAGTTGCAGATGCTCTGTTTGCAAAGCTGTAGAATTACTGCGGGGAGGAGTGGGTTTAAATCGTAGCTGCGAGGAAGAGGTACCTGCTGCCCCTCCCTCTTGTTTTCGGGGGACGTGTGTCGGCTGTGTCTGGTCTTGGGGACTGTTTGGCTGAATTTTCCATTTGGGATTATTGGAGACAGTCTGTGTGGACAGCATGAGAGTTGCAGATGCTCTGTTTGCAAAGCTGTAGAATTACTGCGGGGAGGAGTGGGTTTAAATCGTATCTCCTCCAATAAATCAGCACAGGCTGGGCCTCCCTGCTCCCATGGGGGCATATGTTTGAGAGCAAATCCCTACCACCCTTTGCTTTACCTGCTCAGGTCTGCCCAGCCTTGCACCAGGACAACAGTTACTTAGAGAACCAAGAACGTGTCTGAAGCAGTAAGTAAAGCAGGGCTCGCCTGCTCTGCGACTTCACTGCTTCGAGTACAAGCAGCAAGCTGTTCCTGCGCGTGGGCTCCTCTCGCTGCCAGGAAAGCTATTCTCACTCAGGAGAGAGAAATGAGCTGTGCAAAAAGAAGGCACGTCTCGTATCGATAGGCATTGCCTGCCAGTTCAACCAGTACGTGATGGTGCTGCTGCGCGGCCCTGGCTCGGTAGGTTTGATGCGGGGATGTTTGATGTGGGTGACCCTTTGGACTGTACTGGTATCGACAGAGAGAATTCCTGGCTGCTGTGGGTAAATTGGTGTGACCAGCCCTGGGTGGGATGCTGCAGCAATTACGTGCAACAGGAACAGATCAAGTCACCACGGTGTCACACAGTAGGGGACACAGTCCCTGGTGTGTCATGTTGGTGTTAAGAGCGATGTCCCACTGCGGCTCCCAAGGCGTTTTCATCCTTTCTGGCCTGGAAAGAACAATGGTGTAGAGATGTCTTGAGCTGCTTCTTGGGCTTCTTTAGTCTCTTTGACATTTTTTCTTGGGTGGTGTTTGAAGCTTGCCAAGAACGCTGCCCTCACGCTGCACAAGGAAGGGATTTTTTTCAGCTCTTCTCTTGCATCTTTCGGGAGGAAACTCCTGGGAGTTTAAAAAGAAATGTTGACACTGACCTTCCTATTGGAAAATTTCATCTCCTGGTGGAGGTGTCTGCTTGCCGAGCAGAGCCCTTGAAGCTGCCGGCTGGGTGGAGGGTGCCGGAGCCTCTCCGTGCTGTAGCTCCAGGGCTCTGATTTCGGCAGTGCGGGGCTGGCGGGGCGCCGAGCCGCAGAAAGGCTCCGTGGGTGCCACTATCTCCTGCAGATCTGGGATCTGCTGAAGTGTGTCCGCCCTGATGCCAGCCCGTGCTCGGGTCTGCTCTTGGCTGCTCAAAGGGCTTGTCTGCGTGCCCGCCCTGCCATCCCTTGGCCTGTTTTGGAGACGGGAGCTGCTGGTGGGATTGCTTTCACCCCAATTTGGCACAGGGGAGCAAGATGAGGGGAGATTTGAAGCCATGCCTCTGGGGTGGGAGAGGAAAGCTCAACTCCTGTGTGTCTCATTTCACCATATTCCCCCCTCCTCCCCCCAAAAAGCCCCCAAAAAGCCCCAAAATCTGTGCAACGAAGTGGGAG
>NW_010101606.1:0-431 GCF_000699245.1 Pterocles gutturalis
AACAAACCCAAGCGACCCGAACAGAAGTCCTCTCCGAAAAGACAACTCCATCCCCCGCTCCCGATCTCACGCTACCCACCTCCCTGCGGGAGTTCTGTGCATTTCTTCTAAATACACCCGTTCGTTCCCTCTTTCTATCCACTAATTCACCGAGTTTATAAATTTCCAAGGATCGAGTCCAACCCACTGTGCGAGAGGGGCCCCTTCAGTTCTTCCAGTCATGGCTAAAACACACGCCGATCGCCGCATTCAAACACAACATTTTTCCGCTCACACTCCCACAGCGCTTCACAGCACACTTCACAGCACCAAGTCACACCACTTGCTTCGCTTTTCTCCAGCCGCCTTAGTCGCCCGAGGACGGAAACGTGGATAGAGCTCTGCACTCACTTCATACCAAACGTACGTCTCACGCACTCGCACAACCAAAA
>NW_010101608.1:0-1159 GCF_000699245.1 Pterocles gutturalis
TGATGCTAGCTGTTAACGTGGATCCCACCTGTTGTGGATGAAATCTCTCACGTGGTTATGTTTTAACAGCAATGTGAGCTTTATTAATGGTGTGAGATAAATCAAAGGGCTTTGGCAGCTTTTAATGGCCGATTAATTTAAAGATTAATAAAGTGGCTTAGTGAGAATATGCTTTGATTAGAATAGCGACTTCATTACATTCAAGAATGACAAGGATCACCAGCACCAGGCACATGGAGGGGTGCTCAACGCTCTGGTTCATCCCAACAGCGGGGAGCAGGAACCAGGGACATCAGGGAGGTGCTGCAACACTTCGTCTCCCAGCTTCACCGATCGTTCCTGTCTCGTCCTAAAATGATGTATGATCCAGGAGGGGAGAATTGTACCAGGCATGGAGCGCCACAGGAGAAGGGGGGTTGCACCAGCACACCACCACTTGTAGAAATCCTTAAACTTTGTGTGAGCTGTCCAGGGAACTTTCCAGGCTGGCCAGGGAATGCTGTAACATGTTTGTCCTGAGCAGTGCCCAGGGCCGTGGGGCCATAGGGGACAGGATTGGGGCTGTGTCCCCCCTGCAGCACCCTGGCTCGTTGGTCTAGGGGTATGATTCTCGCTTAGGGTGCGAGAGGTCCCGGGTTCAACTCCCGGACGAGCCCTGCTTTTGGCCACCCACCACCCTGCTCCCGCCTCGACAATCCCCACTCTTTACCCAAAAGAAACCCTGAGCTCCGTGGGGAAGGGACATGAAGTGTCCCGGCAGGGGATGAAAAGGACCCAGGAATCAGCCCCAGGGTTTTTTTAGGGGTTCTGGGGGTCTCTGCCAGCCCCACAACCAGCAGGCTGAGGGGTGTGGGGAGGCAAAAGCTGGAGATGCTGGGGGTTGACCCCAGGGCCTCTTGCATGCAAATCAAGCGCTCTCCCGCTGAGCTACATCCCCCTGTCCTCCTGGGGGCCCAATAGTCTCCCCTGGGTGCCCTTCTTTCCTGGGTAGTGGGAAAGTCTTGGTTGTGGCCAGTGCATCGTCACACACCCCCTCAGCCCCTCTTTGCTCCCCAGGGGCTGGCGTTGGGCCTGTCCCCAAAAGGCAGCTCCAGGGGACCAGGGTCCCTGAGCAGCCGTGCCCCCCTTCCAGCACCCCAGTGCCCAGCACAGGTTGGGG
>NW_010101609.1:0-26106 GCF_000699245.1 Pterocles gutturalis
CAGCCTGTCTAGGTCTCGCTGAATGGCATTCATATGAATCCTTTTTTAAACAAACAATTATACCTGACAGTGAAGGCTGGCAATGGAATTTTTTAAAAAATTACACAATCATCTGTGCATGTGTAGGCTCAATAAATGTGTGTGTAAATATATTTATAAATATAGCTTAAAAATCTTCTATGCCTTTCATCATGTAATATAAAAGAAGCAAAATACAAAACTGACTGGCAGGTGACTGTAATACTTAAACCAGCAGAAACAAGCAATTTGTTTCAAAATTCAGGAGGCACAGAAGTTGGGCATGAAGTGTATATTTAAAAAAATGGAGTTCATCTAACTTTGGTGAAATAATTTTCATTTATTTTGAGCCGCAGAGTACACTGCTGTGAATCCTGCGTAGTCAGCCTTTGCAGTCAATGGAGAGAACAGGCTTTCAGAGATGGCTCATCTGTCTGCCATAGAAACCCATCTGGATCACTCACTTAGGGTGCCTGCTTCTTTCTGTTGCCTATGGAGAGCATGAATATGAATCATATGAATCCCATCCGCTATATCTATAGCACCTATACAGTTGTGGTGGTTTGGCTTTTTGCTGCTCCCAGCCTCTCTGGCAGCTCTCTGTGGCTGTTGGTGGTCTCTGCCATCTGCTGGGCAGCTCCCGCCCACAGCCCGCTCTCATCGCCAGGCCCACCACTGCTATGAGATGAGCTTGCCCATCACAGACCTTGGCCCAGAGCTGTTGCGTTGCTGCGATGCTGGTTGTCTGCTTTCAGGTTTTCCCTGGGGGCAAAGTCACTTGTTTCTAAACCATGTTAGTTGTGCGTCAGGGGATCTAACAGCATCGTCAGCAGCGGAGGAGTTAAGGTTTATATCCTGGCAGTTCGCAGTGATCAGATGTACCCTACTGGTTCTGTGCGGCCTGTTATGTCTTTCTGTAGCAAAAATCGCAGATCTGTTGAAGGCTAACAGGTCTTCAGTGAAGGACTGCTTATGGAGGCTTCTGTGGTCACCAGAGAGGCTGCATAGCATGCAGAGATGTGAGCATGGGGAGTGAAACAAGGAGGAGGTGCTGGTGGACATCAGGCAGCTTTGTGTGGGGTGTCATGCAGGCTGAAATACAAGAATTCATGTCCATGCATAAAGCACTGCCAGTTTTTGGATTTTACTGTCGTTCTGCATCCACATTTTGCAGTTTTTGAGGGAAGAAAGCACTCAGGTAGAGACACACAGATACAGCGAGCTAATGATTGTAAGGGCAGAGCATTGACCTGGCCTAAAGGAGGTTCTGGTGGGGTTTCAGAGCATTAGTGGGAGCCTCTCCTCTGCAGAATGACTCCAGAGCTTGCTGCACCGTGCAGTGCTTTTTGGACCACCATTACTGTAGCAGTGACATTCACTGCCGTCCTGATCCCCTCACAACCATCCCTCCAGTATGGAGAAGATCTTGATCTTCTGGAACTCCCTGGCTTCTGTCCAAACCCATGGATGCCCTGGGCCGACCCTTGGCATCAACCAGGGAAGTGGTCGAGTCACCATCCCTGGAGGTATTTGAAAGACGTGTAGATGTGGTGCTTAGGGACATGGTTTAGTGGTGGACTTGGTAGCATTAACAGTTCAACTAAATGATCTGAAGGGTCTTTTCCAACCTAAATGATTCTATGATATGACCACTCAAAGAGTCCTGAGGATCCAGGTGCCAAGGCTGAGGGCTGAGCTGTGTGGTGCGGTTCCTCTTGCCCTCCAGAGCCATGCTGAGACAGTTCTCCCAACAGCTTGTGCACAATTCCTTCATATTTCTCCCATGCTGCCTGTTGTGGACTGACATCATTCTTCAGGGACTGTGACTGTTACGGATGGGCAGGCTCCTGGCAAAGGTGTTATTACATAAATCAGACTTTTTTCTTCTGCAAAATACAAGAAAGAAGCACATGCAAACCACCCCTCATATATCACTATCTCCTTTTCTTGAAACAAAACAAATGATGCAAGGTTGCAATAAAAAACATAAACAAGGGTACAAGCTTGCAAAATGTTCATGAAATAAAATAGAAATATATGAGTTCCCCTAGGCAGTTCCCCAAACCGTCATATTTAATGTCTACCATTAGATCAGTATGTTAGTTTACAGGCACCTAGGGAGATGTGAACTAGGTGGAACAACATTGTACACTATCACATAAGCATGTATTAAACAGTGTGAGTAGTAAGAGCAGGTAGAATATGCAGGGTATGCTGTTCAAAGTCTTTATGCCAAGGCAGAATAATAAAGACTGATTTAACTTTAATTTTTATGTTTTGCGTTAATATTATGAATGGTTTGTTTCAGTAAAATAAAGGCATTGAAATGTTCTGGATGTTAAAAGCACCCCTTGAAAATCCACTGGCTGTTTTGTGGGTACATTGGCAGTATATTGCGTGGTGAGTTGCTCTTTGTGAATGTTTACAACAACTTCTGTCCACCTAATGTACTTAAATCAGTGCCCTCCATCTTCCTGCATGACACATTGTTAGGGCTTTTAGTTATTGACTCGTACGTCATCCACCCCAACATATTTATTTAAATATTTTTTCATTTGTGTGCTTGCATGCCTTCCCATTAAAATATTTATATTTTTGAGTAAATCTTGCACTTGCAGTTAATTAAGAAATGATGTCAACAGAGGTAGACAGTTGTCACCAGTGAATGGGCTCTTGCAGCTACAGTGCTATAGTTAACATTGAGGCATTTATTAAAAATAAATGTAAAAGCAAAACAGGCTCTGAATGTAACACATGTATCCTGAAACAGTATTGGATTTCAGTGACCCTTACGTCTGCTGCACTAAGGGATTAATTATGCTGATACCCCCACCTTTTTTCTGTGCATTACTACAGTGTTTATCAAAAGCTGCGTTGTATGTGCAGTTCATGAATGAATCTGTGCATTTCAGTCACTCCCTCACTCACTGCATGAAAATGTGAGCTGCTCTCTGTCTGGAGGAAGGAGAGGAATATCTTTTGTATCTGGTTCACAGCTGTGAAATACATCCCTCCATCTTTCCTGTTTAGTCTGCAATCTCCCTTGAATTTTGGTATCCGCTCCAATTACGCAGCACCTTTGACACTACGGTGATGGCTGGTTGGTGACAGCTGCTACAGAAAGCCCTAATACGGATGGATCATTTTGCCCCATTCACTCCAATTTCTTCATTTTGCTTGCTTTGATTTGACCTTCATTTTCAAACAGCGTGTGGTTTCTCTTTTTCTCTTCCTGGCGATGTAGGATCTTCATACAGGATCAGACTAGAGATCCTACTAATGTAATATCCTGTCTGTAACAGGTTCTCCAACAGAAAATGAAACTCCCATTTGGCAAGCTTGTAATTAAATATGCCTTAGTGGGAGAATTTTCTGAAAATACTAACAGCTCTATTTAATTTTAGATAATGAGAATATAAATTTTATATTAAGAAGTTATAAATTTTATATAAAGAGGATACAAACTTGTAGGCCAATGCCTCATATTTTTTATCTTTTGCAACGAAGTAGCTACAAAAATAGTGATTCAGATAAATGTGTAGTGTTTCTTTTCAAAATGATTTTGCAAGTCAATAAATGGCATCCTACAGTATTCACTTTATTTCTTCAATTCCTCTTTAACTCCGAAAATTAGAAACATCCTTCCTTGCCATTTTTATTTTGAGGGAACTGAGTTGCTTGGGCAGCATCAATACGTGTAGATGCTTTAGCTTCTATCAACGTCATTTAGCTATGAGCAGACTTTTCGGAAAAGAATCCATCTTCTTGTTAGGAAGCATAGTTGGTGCCAAGGATGTGCTACATACACCTCCTTCTGCCTTCTGCTTAATATCAGATAAGATAAAAGACTGGAAAGAGCCCAGCTGAGAACTACTATGCATGAACAAGTAATCAAATCAGAAAACCCACTGAGAAGCGAGGATTCGCTCCTGTTGCCTCCACCTGTCTTGGAATGAAATTTCCTCTGCTGCTTTCTCTTTGTTCCTTCCTGTAGACCTCCTCTCTGCATTGCTCACTGCATCTAGATTTAACTCTCTGTAGCCAGCTGACCTCTTCTCTCCTGACTTTCTTTTGTGCTTGCTTCCCTCCTTCCCCCAGGTATTTTCTTGTCTGGCATGCAGTGTACCTGCAACCTTCCTCCATTCTATCTTTACACTTGCATTTTTCTTGCTGAACTCCATCCGTGCTCCCCTGTTCCCTGTGAATGCATTGCTGAAGTGCTGCCCTCTTATTCTCTCTATTCCATACTCTTCCCTCTTCACGCTCACTACTGCAGCTGGTAGCATTATGCGATACAAATAAAATAACTGATTAAGTGATTAGCTCTTTTCTCTCTTTGTGAAGCAGTTATAGAAACTGATTCTATTTGTTGTCAATTTATGCATAAGTAGTTGAGATACATATTTTCTAGTCTGTGGGTACTTCACAAACTGCTTACTTTGATTATTAAAGCTTTTCAGTGTGTGATTAGTCATCTAAATCACAGGGTATCAGTATTGCCAACTTTAAACATTACAAAATCATGAGTCAGCCTCAAAAAATCATGGGATTGTTTAAAAATGATGTGGGTTTTTTCCTATTAAAAATACTTCTGTAGTTTGTTTTTCACTTGGCTTCTAAGCTTTTAGATTTCATTTGCTTCACATTTTCAAGCTTTTCTTTGCCAATGTGGATTAGAACACTTTTTAGTAAAGAAAATTATATTTGTTTTGCAGACTCCTGATTAATGATCTGGATCCTCAAGAAGAAACTAGGGAAAGTAAAATAAAAACACAAGAGTTGACAGTGCTATACTATACTTTCTGTTATCTTACTGAATGACTGGAAGTCTTGACACAGAAAATAAGGAATATTAAAAAAAAAGATGAACAAAGATGGCAATTTTCCATATTTATTTTAATTCAAACAATTCAAAGCCTTCCCACTAAAAAGTGTTAGGCTCTAGTTTCTTGATTATGTCCCTACAGCCTTTGGGGGAAGAAAAAATAGTGCACATAGGAGGCTAACTAACTCATACAGCAAATAAATCAAGCCACAGAAAAATATGTGCCACTCTTAACAAGCTGGACATCAGCCTTTCATATGAATGTAGCTATTTATGTGCAAATATAGTATTTGCAGTGATGGGCCGCCATCCTTGAATAGTTAAATCACTCAAGCATCTTTGCATTTTTTTTTACTTTATTGTACCCAAATAATTCTTCTAGATCAACTGTGACCAACCTGTGATCCATGTGTTACCTGCCAGGACAGCTCACACCACATTCTCCCCATGGTTTCCTTTTGATTGTGCTATGAGATTCAGCTGTGTACCAGACAGACAGCTTGCTCCCAGCCACCTCTCTTGCACCTGTGGTCCTCAAGGAAGAAATGACCTTCGCTGCCACCAGAACTGGCTGTCTGGCTTGTGGCCCACCTTGGTTTGAAGGCACCAGACGGAGAGTTTCTGGGTTTCTAGGTTTGAGGGCACCAGACAGATGGTGTCTAGGTGTCAGGTTTTGAAGGCACCAGACAGAGGGCTTCTGGATATGTAGCCACTTTTTTTCCTTTCTCATACTCCCCACCACTTCTTCAGGGTGCTGCTGCTGCTTCCATCACCAGCACCCCACCTGAGTACCAGTGGAGGAGCACAAAAGGGCAAAGTCTGCTCTGAGAAAACCCTTTAAATATGGCTGTGAGGCAGCTGTCAGTTCTGAACTCCATTAACCTTTTAGGGTTGCTCATTACAAATCATAAGGGTTTCTTGTCTAGGAAAAGTATGTCCATATAAAGTCACCTTAACAGTAAGTAATCTAAGTAAAAGTAATAGAAATTTGCATAAAAGCAAAGTAAATGTCATGTTAAACTTACCTTGCATTCCTTATAAGCAGTATCAGGTGCAGCCTAGCTAAAGGCACAAAACCTGAGATGAACAGCTTAAATCCCATGGAAGACTTCCTCTTCCTCATTGCTGGCTCTCCTGTACCAAATCCTTTGGATCACAGAGACATCTGCCTTATCATATTCTCCTAATCCCAAGCCAGCGTTTGCTGTCAAAACTAGTTTTCTCTTCACATTATCCATGCAGCTTTCTTTAGAACACAGACCACTGAAGAATTTTAAAGAATGATTAATAGTCACCTTTGAAGTAACTCACTGCTGTACTTCCTTGAGTCTACTTTGGAAATGAATTGAACCTCCTTTTTCACTCAGGCCTTTTGCTTCATCCCTCTAAGGTTTGGATTTTTTCACCCTTTGTTTAGAAACAGGAATTATAAGCAGGTCCTCAGATATTCTGAAGATATTGCGGCACAGGATACCCAGCCAGCAACAAAACCCAAAGCAGTCTATCCTAGTAATGGACAAGCCTTCATGATACCCATACCTAAACATGATCCAATAGAAGCCGGCCAATCTAAATTATATTGTGATAAATATAAGGAAACATGACAGTGGTATATTGTGAACCATTTGACATACCTATGTCACAGATCATTAAAATTTCAACTTATTTTTTGTCAAAACTGAAAGTTCTGAAGATTTGTTCCTAGCCTGAATAATAGCCAGTGCAGTCTTCAGCAGCTTCTGAATATTCTTTCTCCTTTATTCTGCAGCAGGTCTTTTCCTTCCACCCCATTGACTTTTCCTTAGCAGAGACATCAATAGTCCCTGTAGGCAATTCTAGCTAGAACTCACCTCCTGAGACCTGTTTAATCCCTAGTACTGCCAGACTCATCTGTACCTGGCAGTAACAACCTTTTGAAAGCTTTGTATGTCCCTCTATTTCTGGCGTTTGTGTTAGAGCAAGTTGGGGTTGTCCCAGTGTCCATCACCACCAAGACATGCAGCTTAACATTTCCACAAGTTAAGCACTCACTAAGGTGGCAGCAGTCATCAACAAACTTCTTTGAAGCTTGGGCAAGTTTGAAGCTATTTTTCCTTTGTGCAAAATCTGATAATTTAAGCATTACAGGCAGGGTGATACCTCCAGGTGGCTCAGTTCTTGGTAGTGCTCTTTACAGGGCAGCAGATGATACATGCACCCCTGTTGCACATTTCATTTCTTTACTTGTAAGTTGCGAGGCTTTAAGGAAAGTTGAAAGCCAGTATAAGGACTTGGGGCTGTGCTTATGTGGCAGAGCCAACACTGTTTTGGGACTGTGGTCCCCTGACAGGCTCCAGAGTTTGCCTTCCCTTCCAAGCCTTGTTGAGACCCTGGGTCTGTCCTCAGATCTGGCTTTGTTGCTTGATCTGCTTGTCTTCCAGAAACACCAGCCTATTTTACAGTTCTCTGTGGGCAGAGTCATGCTGCATTTGCACCTACCTCTGATGCACTCCTGATGGTTTTGACAGGGTGTCGTGCCTCCTGGCATACCTTGGCTAGTTGTTGCTTGGTGTGAAAGCCAGAGATTCCTCATGCTGCAACATCTTCTCATGGGGAGAAGGGGCAGACGGGCTGCCAGCCGCCGTGCCCCTCCAAAGCTACCCTCAGGGTGGTGGCTGGAGCCAAAGCACCGCTGCAGCCCTGTATCCCACCACCACTAGGAAAGCAGCACTGCACCTGAGCTGGTCTGAATGGGCTGCACTGTGGACACCTCCTAAGTGGTTTCTCTCCCTCTGTCACATCAGCTTTGTTTTTTACTTTGCATCACAATTTATTCCCGTTACTCTGCCTAGACCAGACATTTCCTCCAGGCTGCTTGATCACAGTTGCAGGTGCTGTTGTACAGTAGTGTCCTATCCACCTGTTCATTTCTTCTCAGTGTTTTATCTCAGCAGCCTTTCCACATGACTTGCGTGAGTAACTTACTGGAGTTCGAGCAGCAGCTGCTATCACAAGTCACCAAAGTACCTGTTTCTAGCCAATATGCTGAAATGGAAGGGGTAAAGATGCTACAATTTATAAAAGCATAAGGTCAGTGTGCTGAAAGTGTTGGTGTTGGAAGTGTCAGTATGGATTCATGTAGTTTCCCTTTGAAATCAGCATGAGGTGTGTGTCAGCCCTGGGTTTCTAGAAAACAAAGAAGCCTCAGGAAAGAACAGAGATGCAGCAATGCATGATTAGACTGAGAATGGAGAGCTATAGTACTTTTGTTGTATATGTAATGGCTTGTTTCAAGGCTTGAGGGAATCTTGTAAATCACTGGACATGTGGAAAATAGCACATTAGTGTAAGGTCATAATGATAATCTCTAATGACAGAATGAGAGAACAAGTATATTCATTTTAACATTATAATACTTACACTTAGTGAACAGGAAGATTTCTTGAGGCTGAAATACAGACAGCAGAATGTTATTCTATTGCCAGAATTTCATAAGATATTGTGAATTTATCTGCAAGTGAGTCCATATGCTACAATGTCTAACATTAAATTCAAGAGCAAACTGCCTAAAGAAAAATAATCTTTGTGTGCGGTACAAGAACATGACCAGCTTTGGAGCAGCTGATTTAAGAAAAATCTTCGATAAATGCAGCCAGGGAAATGCAGTTAAGACTCTTGGGTCCAGATCCAAAAGGGTCTTAAGTCAGGTATCCGGCTCTGGGAGATGAACTCACAGGGTGTATCTAAGCCCTAGCTTATTACAGAGTAGCTTCCATCCCTGGCAGCTGAGGAATTCTGATTTTCAGCCTTTGGAGGTATAAACATGAGTCATAGTAAGTCTTGTAACTGCTATGGGTCATTTTAGCAAATAAAAACTCTGCACTGTGTTTCTTTTGAAATTCAGCTACTCTCCAGGAGAAGATAAGGAAGATTTTGTTGTCTGTTCAGGGCTTTCTGCTGGGAGCCAAGGTGTGCGGTTCTGATCCCTGCTTCCAGGACTGCCTTGTGTTTTTTTTTTTTATTTAGATAGTCACTGAACAAAATCTGGAAGCCATCCAGGGAAATTTCACTGCCTCAAATGTTCTGTCTGAAGAAAAAAGGTAGGGCACTGCTTTACCAAGTCATGCCTGGTCCTTAGCCTGCCTTTTGCTTCATGACTGTGTCACCTATGAATGTCTTCTACATGTCATAAACATTCACTGTCTCCAGCCTGGGAGATAAATGACAGAAACGCTACCAGAAATAGCAGATTTCACATACATAAAGGCTTTCAGTGATGTGACAGTTTTATAACGTCACCTGCATTTCATAAACTGCACATAAATTCTTTTGCCAATTTCATAAGAGATATCCACTTCACCAGACATAATTTCTGAGCTCCTTTTATGCTTACAGAGCATAGGAGAATTTTTCACGTGAAAGAATCATTCACAGTAGTTTCGCTGTCCTGAGGGGCTGAAAAAATACAGGTATGTTTTAAGGAAAAATGACAGCTGTAGTATTGGGCAAAGAGAATTCACTGGAAATTTGATCTTTAGTTGGAATTTTTGAAAACAGATTGTTATTGGCTCTATCAGTACTCTGGGAAATGCCCTTTGTACCCATCAAAGCATAGCTGACTGTGTAAGGACTCTGGCGTGGGCTCCTCCTGGGAGTGTTTGATGCCGCCAGGTCCACTAAGCAAAAAGTTTCATCTGAAAACTCTCCTGGCTATGCTCTTGCCTCCAATTCTTGCAAAGCAACTATTTTCCTTTTCTGTTAAGTTTTGATGTTTTAAGTTTAAGCTCTAAAGTTTTCTCTCAAGAGAAGTACAGTGGTGAATGCCTGAGCTCAGCCAGGCAAAGGAATCCCTGTGCTGCCCTGCCTCTGCCTCTTACTGCCTTCGCCCTTCCACCGAGGGTATTGTCCTCTCAGCTCTAGGGCTGTCCTGTCTAAAGGACTCAGTTTAACTTTAAACACCTAACAAAAGGGTTAGTGCTTGTTTAACTCGAGCTGGGGTCAGAGGAGAACACCCACCTGATGTCTCTCAAGCTGCTGGTCCTGCTAACATAAACTGAGGTGGTTCTGCTCCATCTCACCTCCCCCTCATCCCTGGCTGTGTCATCCTGCTCTCTCTCTAAGGCCCGGATCTTGGTTAGAAATTTATTTATTTATTTTTTCATTTATTTCTGGATTTTTTTTTCTGCCTGCTCAGTGAACTGACTGGGCTGAGCATCAGGCTGGACAAACAGCCAAAAGAGCGTAAGAGAAGGTGCCTGGGCAGCGGGTGGAGGGAGCAGGACAGCTTCAGCAGCATGGGCTCAGCTCAGCTCATCTCTGCTAGTCACCTCCCAATACTCTGTGCTGCAAGCAAGGGCAGCTCAGCAGCTCCTAGCTGATGGTCCGACAGCTGAGATACCGCCAGAGCAGATGTAACCTCTGCAACAAGGATGGTGTGGGTAGCGAGGGGCAGGAGCCACAACCAAGGCAGACCACCCCCAAAGCTGCATGTGAGCCCTTCTTTGTTTTCATTTATCCCGTACACCCAATTCACTGGGATAAACAGGATTTTTATGGACTTCCCAAAACCAGCAGTCACAATAAGTCCCAAATTATAATCATGCATCTCAGATGATATTTTTGATGAAACCAGCTATAGAAGGATAATTTTGGAGAAGGAGAATGAGCAGGTGAAAACAGTGAAGTTGTAATGAAATTGATAGACTTAATTATAGTATTTGCTTCTGTGAAAGCTATAATGCTGTCTAATGAGTTTAAATATGTGGGAAGACTAAGGAGTTACTGTTTTGTCTATTTAGACTATTATTTTTACAGTTTATTGACTAACATATCTAGGATGCCATGTAGAATGTAAAGGTGTATATGGAAATATATAAGCTAATTACATGTTTGGAAAAAACACAAACTGGTAATGCTTTTCTGATGTACCAGAAAGCATGAAAATTTCTGACATTTTAAGCTGTGAATTCACATTTTTCTGTGCTCTTCTTGTTTACTTGATCACCCCTTCTTGAAACAAATACCACTAGTCTTTTGTAGTATCCTTCACCATAGTAAATTAGAAATTTTCTGTGTAAACTAGAACATTAGGTTATTATTCCTAGGTGTTACTGTAACAAATGTCATCAGTATCACTGTGAAAGACTGGGTTAATTTGAACCATAGCTGTATTCATTTTTATGTTCTAGTTGGTTTTGGTAATGATTGTTTTGCATCACTTGGAAGAGACAAGTTTGACCACTGAATTATTTGGACATTATGGGTTTTGTTCCTTTGCACTTGTGGTGGTATGCAAAGCAGCAGGGAGCAAAGCATTATCCCCCAGATCCCAGGAATGGTGCTGCATGTTTTATTTTTCATTCTGCATTTCCTATGTTGTAGCTCTTTAGAGAGTAGAGGCAAATCCTCTTCTCATTTGCATTAGTGGGCATCAAAAACATAGTAAATATAGACAGCATTAGTTTAAAAATGGTAAACAAGCCAATTACAACTTCCCCTTCCCCCCTACTCTCCCCAACGCATTCAGAGAAACTGCATTCGCCTAGATTTTACTAACACTATATGGACCAAAAACTATAAACATATGTACGAGAACATACATTATACATTTCTGTTTTCCTTTATACTCTCGACAAAGCCTGTCCTCTTACTCCAAACCCACCTGGTCCCGTGTAAGTGAGTCAGCAGAAGTGGTGTTGCTGCTAGTACATTGTGGAGTTGGAAGGCATCCTCATGGGACTGCTTCTACTTTAGTGAGCGTTACCCTTGTCCTTTTCTCAAAGCAATGCCTGAAGGATGAATTTTACCCTTAGACACTAAAACATAAAAATATTGACCAAATCTTTCAGAACTTTTGTTTACTTTTATAAGTACCCGTAAATGAAAGGGTGATCACTGTTTATAATACTGCTCTATCTATCTCTCTATCTATCTATAGGGCACTAATAATTAGAGATCAGCAGTATATTCTCCTAATTTGCTTCTGCAAAGGTATGTTGAAATTTGTTGAGTAATCAAATTAGCAGTACTCAAAGCCTTGTTTATGGATTCCATAAGCCAATCAGTAGACAATTAGTTGTAATCTTCTGTTGTCCAGTTTGATATCCCTCTTTCTCAGCAAAAAGCACTGAAAGTCTCAAGGATGTAATAAACCATTCTCAGGGCCACCATGAAGTAGGCTGGCACCTACAGTGTGATGCAGGGAATATAAACTGCATGGGTACTGATCACAGCATCATAGCTATAGATCTCTATGGAATGATAGAAAATGAGGACAATTGTTTACTTTTTGCATTATGTACTTGTGTGTTAAATTTTTCAGCTGAAATACTCCTATATATTGGTTTTGAAGTTGTGTCACAAACATGTGTGTGGTTAATGTTACTAGGTTCACTAATTTAAATATTTATTAATTTAGTAACAGATTTACTAGTAATAACATCTAGGCTGTAACCCAACAAAATGCTAAAGTGTATACTTTAAAGTTCAGTGTGTGATTAAATGTGGACAGACTGCTGAATCAGGGCTCAAGTCAGTGACTTGTGAATGGATATTAATCACAAGAAAATACTAAACTGTAATGAGCATCTGTGCTCTAGCAGGGCTTCATCATGCTGAGTCAAAGAGCAAACACACGCGACCCCTGGCATATTTATTGTATTATTCTGAGGCTATACTAATACTATTCTGTTACACGCTTCCTCCAGTTACATGTCATTTTTTGTGAATCTTACTCTGTGCTGACATTTTTGTGCAAAAACCTTGAACAGAGGCCTATTATGTTGTTTCACACCTGATGCCAGTTGTTAAGTCTGTACCCACATTCAGACTTTCCGTTTCCATGTTTTCAAATGTCTGATTTCCAGCAAAGAATGCCAAGTGTCTGTTTCCCATTTCCAGTTGTTTAAATTCATTGTTAGGAAGGATGACAAGCGCACAATACACGTCAGTGAGGAATCCAGCACGGCTAAATGGACCAGCATTCATGCTGTTTTCTTTATGGTCAAGAAGAGACCATGTCATAGCCATGAATTTGAATAGGCTACAGCACAAATTAATTATTTTTTATGTGAGTAGGAGGAAGGTCTTCAAATGTATTTTCACCAGTAACACAATGTAGAAAAAAAAATTATTTTCTTGTATGATCATATAAATAATTTTGCTATTCCTCCTGGTCTCATTACTTTAGATATGAAAAAATATGGACAGCAAATAGCAGATCACCTTTGAAAGATAGGAAACATTTACTTACATGCCACAAAAATCATTATGGTATTCAAAGGAGCATCCTTTCCTGAAGCTGGGTCAGCATAGGTATTGAAGTCGTAGTTTATTTCATTTAACACTTTTTTTTTCGTATTTGCCTTGATATAAGTTTCCACATTAAGTCATATAACAATAACGTTTCTGTTCTAGTTCATAGATCACAATATCTCCTGTTGGTGTTGAAATGAAACAGTTCAACAAAATGAATTTCCATTACTGCCATAAAATAGTATAAAATAATCAAAGGAAAATGAAAAAGGATTTAAAAATTGGAAGATTCTAGGATGATATTTTGAAACATCCAAAGCCTCCTAGCATTGATTGCATACTATTTTTTCTGCTATCTGTATCATTGCAACAAGCACTCAACTTTTCTTAACATTTACTCCAAGCACTCCAAACTAACTGCAGTTATCTCCTGGCCTTTTATGTTTTTGAACAACAAAAACTGATCTAAGGCAGCAGTGGGATTTTGCAGTAGTTGCACAGAATATTTGTGTAAATAAACAGACCACTTACTTTCACTTTGGTATCTTGACTGGTATCAAAACAATATTTTTGGTAGCTTTCTTAACAACTTGTTTGCCTAGAGTAAGCAATCTGAACAGTGAGTGGCAGAGCCCCTTAGTCTTCTATCAGGACACTGCAACTGGGACAGGCTTAAGCAACTTTATTGCTAATTCTAGATTCTGGTTTGAAGAGGCAGAGTTCAGTCCTTGGAAAAACCCAGGTGTTTACCAGTGATGAGGTAACAACAGTGCTGACATGTCTGAAGATGGGATGACCCATGAGAATAATTAAAATGCTGAAACAGGAACTTACGTCAATGGAGACATCTTGTCTATTAGTCAGGTGCTCATTCTTTAATATTTTCAGTAGACTAGACTTGTCAAGCAGACTGATTATATAGTTATATATATTGCGTGACTCAGCCTTTTGTTCTTGGGAGGTGACATTTCCTTGAAAGCAATATGAAAGGAAAAATTAAAAATAAGCAGGTTGAAAACAACCTATATTCAACTGGATAGCTAAGATAGGAAAAAAAAATCCCTCTAAAACTACATGTATTTTAGCTTCTAGTTAAGAAAACACATGCATAAAAAACCCCACATACATAAAAAAGCTCTGTCATTCCACAAATACATTTTCCAACAAAAAAATGCTCCTCTACTCTTCCACCAGTTCTTGTACTTATTTCTCTGATGAGAAATGAAGTCTCTAGAAACACCACAAAAGAACAGTAAAATATTTGTTGAGATCGGAAAACTAATTAACTCTGTGCCGCCCCATTGCCCCTTGCAAGCCTTATAAAACCCCCAAAACATGCAGAGCTGAAGAAAAGGGTAATTGTTTCTTTTTAGGGGAGTACTTAGCATGCTGTTCTGGGATGTAGCTGGCACAGGTCCACATACTCCTCTGATTAATTCCAAGTGAGATGTCTACCTTTAGTCTTCCTTGTTCTTGGGAGAGTGCTGTAACCCTCTGTAGTACTCTAACACCGGGGACATTTCACTGTACTCTGTGAGAGTAATTCTATGTTGCACAAAATTCTTCAACGAGTGTTAGAAAAGAGGCAGGAACTTTTTTTTTTTTTTTTTTTTTTTTTTTGACCGCTAAATTACAGAGCTCTTTGTGATCTGAGTAACATTTTGCTAATTGTGCAAAATTGAGTAAAACTTCATCAGAGAAGAAGAATGTTCTCTCACAATAACTGATCATGGCAGCAGCCTTCTAAAAGATAAAAGTCTAGCATCTCTGTTTAGCAGACGTTTGACTCACAGCTCCATCTCCCATACTGTAGGTAAGTTGTGCTTCTGTTGCTTGTTTCTCAAGAGGTAAGGCAGCACTGTCATCTCCAGTGCTTGGTTTAAGACTATCCCCAAGAGCGTATCAGGTCTCTGATGACTGCTGGCTTTGTAACACTCTTTTGGATTCCCCAGGCTCCCCCTGGCTCCTACAGCACTGGAGGAACATCATCTGCAGAGAAATAGACAACCTTTGTGTGTGTTTTACATTTATCTTTTCACCTTTATATGCATCAAAAATACCCTTTCTGTGTATGCATCTTTGGGTCATCTAGTGGTACACAGACCTTCAGCTGATTAAAGATATGAGCAACCTATGGAAGCTACATAGTTTTAACAGTGTAGTATCATCAGCTCACAGATTAAAAATGTCTCTTCCATTTTCATAGAACAGAATCATAGAATGGTTTGGGTTGGAAGGAACCTTAAAGATCATCTAGTTCCAACCCCCCTGCCATGGGCAGGGACACCTCCCACTAGCCCAGGTTGCTCAAAGCCTCATCCAGCCTGGCCTTGAACCCCTCCAGGGATGGGGCATCCCCAGCTTCTCTGGGCAACCTGTTCCAGTGCCTGTGGGAGGGCCCACATTTTCCATAGTCTTCTTTTTATCACTGATGTACCTACAGAAGTTCTTTTTGTTGCCCTTTACGTCCCTGGCCAGATTTAATACTATCAGGATTTTAGCTTTCCTAACCTGATCCCTGGCTACTCACACAATGTCTCTGTATTCCCCCCAGGCTACCTGTCCTTGCTTCCACCCTCTGTATGCTTCCTTTTTGTGTTTGAGTTTGTCCAGGAGTTCCTTGTTCATCCATGCAGGCCTCCTGGCATTTTTGCCTGCCTTCCCCTTTGTTGGGATGCATCGCTCCTGAGCCTGGAGGAAGTGATCCTTGAATATTAGCCAGTTTTCTTGGGCCCCTCTTCCCTCCAGGGCTTTATCCCATGGGACTGAAGAAGCCGAAGTCCACTCTCCTCAAGTCCAGGGTAGTGAGTTTGCTGTGCACATCTTGTATTCTCAAAAACGGACTGCACAAATTATGCAGTATCCTTCCTCAAAAATCTTTTCCAGAAGCATAACTGTTCAACTCAAATTGAAAAAAATGATAACTTGCTCACTGAGACCTATTGTTTTATCCCACCTTCAGCAAAATCTCCCCAGATGACTGGAGCTCACAATAAGCTATCATATTGTTCAATATTGAATGAAACATGGGTAATAAAGACAAATTTCTGTCTTAAAGAGAAAGCTATTATTTCCATAAGAATGCCTGCTTGTTGGTGAAGGAGGTGTGGGTAGTTGCTTTGTGTTCTGAAATCTATATCCCCCTGTGCTATCAAACATTGCCAAGGGCATGAACAAGGCACAGGCATCTTTCTGTGTTTGTTCTCTTTGCATGAAAGAGTTGTGTAACCTAAATCTATGAAATAAGTATTCCTAAAAATAACCCTTCCTTCTCTGTTTTTGTACTGTCACTTGCAGTTGTCCATCAGGAGTAAATGTCCCAGTTCTGTGTATGCATGAATTCTGTAGCATGCTCCTACTTCAGTTTGTGTGTCGGGCCAAATGATGACGAAGTGAACTTGACTTACATGGAACGACAAGGCAGTCTTTGGAAAAACTATGCCTGGTTCCCGTTTTTCAGGGCATCTTTCACCTGGACAGAGGAAATGGCTAGATGACATTGTGGACATCTGATTCATCTCTGCAGTGGTCCCACTGAGGACAGAGAGCGCTACTTATGTCTAGATTCTCAGCTTCTCCAAAGTGACAAACGTAAAAGCTGCCTTTGAAGTGTAACACCAGATAGCTTTAACAGGTAGACTCTGGTCCTAATACACTGGGGAACACTTCTATAGGTGACTTCTATTTCTTAGCTATTAATAAACTTCAGATTGGATATAGCAAATAGCTTCTAAAAGCAGCTATATGTTGTAGTTAAGCTACTAATAAATTATAAAGTATTAGGTGACTTCCTTGCTAGTTCAAGTTCACCACTTCTGATACGAGTTATTATTTGATTCACAGTGAGAAAGGTCTGTGCTGCCAGGACCATAAAGTCAGGTAAACAGTTAGGATGTTTTGTTTGTTTGTTTGTTTGTTTGTTTGTTTTGTGGCAACTTTTTTACTTAAACATCTTCTCCATTGTACTCATAATTTTTGAACTTAATTTCTTTGTACATCTGTGACTCCTACACAGTAGAATAAAGCAGGCCATTGGGAGAGTTTTGTTGCCAGGTCCTAGTACAAAACCATAAACTTTAATTTTTAATGAAGATTAGTTTATTTCTAACAAAGATGCAGGGAAGGACTGTTATTCTATTTTATTTTTTTAATGGATCTGTTTCTGCAGTGCAAATATGGGTATCAAAAACTTTTAAGATCCCTGTGCTTCACACATAAATCTTAAATATGATTCCAGAGCAGCAAGGAGCAATAACACTCAGGATTCCTTGGCATTTACCTTGTATATATTATTATTATCTGAATAATCTGTGCTTTTGAATTACACAATTTTTTGTTGTTGTGCTTTAAAAAGACTTCTTGTGACAAGCCACAACAAAAACATACTCCATAACACTCTCCCAGAATAAAACCTGAGGGATCAAGCCATGGCTGGCTTTGTTCAGCAGTGTGTGGGTGAGATGGAACCAAGGAAACATCTCACCTCTCCTCCAGCAATGCCTTTGAGGGGTCAAGTACTGCCCAGTGAGGCACCAGGTGCAGGTTGGTGCCAACAGGTCCAGTCCTTTCCCTGATGGCCAGGTGCCTCCACTTCTCCAGCACTGGGTTTGCTCACTGGAGGCTGTTTCTGAGTCAAAAGGATTTTTTTCTTCCGTGTAAGTCCGCTGAATTCCCATCTGCCTGGCAGGGATTCAGCACTGAGCCCTGTGGAAAGAGCAGCTTGGCATGCAGGATCCAAGCTGACCCTTGAGGAGGACTATGACTTCTACTGGGAAGAAGTAACCGAGGAGATGAGAAATCTCTGCAGCAGGGATGAAGGGAGCGGTATCTGCAGTGCGTGTGTGTGTGCTGACAGTCTGTCAGCCGGCTCCGGCGAGTGATGAGTGTGGGGAGGTAGCCAGGACCTATCTGCTAGAAGGCTTAAAATTCTCTAGCCTGAAGACATGCATTGTGATTTGCTGTAGCCTTGCTGTATACTCACTTTTATCTGCATAAACTGTAGTGTCATTGTGATGTGGACCCTCACGGTACTGCACTAACTAGAATAATGCCAGGACATCCTTTTCCCTGGGAGAACTGCCTTCTCGCATTTATCTGCACCACTGTACTACCACGATCTCCAGCTAGGAGACCTCACAGTCTAGGCATTGCAGGGTACATACATACTTTGTATCTAAATAGATCATGCAGGGGAAAAAAGGAACTATTATTATAATGTTTCATATTTTAGAGAACAAAAATTAAGATGTCTGTTCTACTCCGATATATGTAGCAAGCTCTTGAATTCTTATGTGCTCAAAACACAATCAGATGATTAAAGATAAATATAACAACTGAGTCAAATTTTTTTTTTCATAAGCAACTTCTTGTGCCAAATCACTCTCCATGGCTTACTCTTAAATTAATTAAACAATTGCAGCCCTAGGGCGACTTCTTTGTAACTTCTTAGGGAATAGCTGTGTTTTGACGACTCTTAAAGCTGCTATGCTTCTGTAAGGCTTTTGGGTTTTGCAGGTGGATGTAAATGTGCTCATTATTTGAACTTAAGATTCACTAGTAGAAATAGAAATTGTATATGTCTGTTATAAATACATCTGAAGGAGGATGGAGGGACTGCCGCATTTTCATGTTGTGTCTTAGTGTGATATTTGACTGTATTAGTACATTAAATCTAATATATTAAAATTGTGTGTGACAGAGTGAGGACTCACAGGTATCACCCTTGGGTCCCTTGGTTGCATTCCATCCAGCCCTATGGACTTGCTGTATCTGGGTATCTTACGCCGTCCCTTCCTTGATCCTCATGGGGTGCAGCCCAGGGGTTGGGTGAACCTCTGCAATTGCTGTAGGATGTGCAGGAGCAACAACAGACAAGCAGCAACCTCCTGAGACAGCTGGTCTGGTGCCTTTGTTCCCACAGAAGGGAATATCCAACCGCTATTACCTATTACTTCTTTTGTGACCTGTGGATTGGACTCAGTCACCTTCCAGCCCCTGGAAATCACTAGCTACCATGCTCTGCCATTGTGGGGGTCTTTGTCAGCCTCCCCTTTGAGGGTTGTCTCTGGCCATTCCTCCTTCAGCCTAAGATGAGGCTTGGGGTCTTGACCCTGCAGAGTCTTTGCGGAGAATTGTGACCAGCCTCTGGAGTATTAATAGTCTGCTACAATTATTTCTGATCCATGATCCACATGTTCCACACCAGAGAAAGGATATCTTGCATCTAGGTATTGCTGTTAGGTAGGAGATGCTACTGCGGCTCATGGTGGTAATGGGCAGAAGAAATGTTTGTGTTTTCTGGTTTACACTAAAACATGTTCTCAGTTCCAATTGCAAGAGCAAGTGAATTTGTTTATCTTGTTTGCTTTATGTGTAGTGCCATGGCTGTACATCTGATGAGTTGGGTAGGAGTATTTCATCTGAAGGAAAGATAAAAATACCTTTGGTTTTGTCTTGAAGTTTATCCTCCTATTCAGTTGCTTTTGAAAAAAGAAATTACAGCGTCAACTGAAAAGTCTTGGTCTCTTCATCACAGCAATGTTACCCTGGGAGGGGCAAGATCATCATCTCTCAGATCCAGAGAACTTTGACATTGCTTGTTCCAGATTTTTGAAAGCCTAGTTTTTGACAGTGGTGCAATTATATGAACAATTGATGTGTTCCCAATGGACCCATATTTATCATGCTGTGTTTAGTCTGAGACATCTTAAGTAATTCGTGGATTCTCTTGTAAGTGCAACTGATTACGGTGTTAGGACCTGGAGGTCACAAACATATGGATCACTACAGCAAAGTCTTGTTCTGTCAGTAAGGAGTGTGATCTTCTGAAAAGTGAAAGATATAAAGGAGTTTTTGCTGTTGTTCGTGTATTGTTCTTAAAGAATCTAAATACTGAAGAGGAAGTCAGAAAGAAATGGGTTTTGTTGCTGTTGCTAGTACTGTCACTTATTTTCCTATGCTATTAAATAGGGAAAAGATTGTCTTTAGGTATTATTTTGGATCACTTCAGGGCTAGATGTGCTGCTAACTTCCAGAGTACGTAGGCTTTTTCCCCACAGACTTGCTTAGTTACTCTATTTAGTCTGCGTATTATATTCTTATGAAAGCTTATGTGGAGGGATTATACTGTAGATGAGAACTTTTAAAAGATTCACGTATATAAGTACTTGTTAATCATAGGACAATTGTAATTAGTTCATGCTAATGCAGATTCATGCTAACATGAATCTGAAATGTGTCATAGTGATAATAATGTTTTCTTTCCTGGGCCATCAAAAAAATGATCAAACCTGTGTTTCAGCTTAACTTAGCATAGTGACTTGGGTGAAAGGAACAACAAAGACAAAGACAGTGGCATGGAGCTGAGCTATGCAATCCGGGGTCCTATACCTTTTCTTCTAGGGTTGCTTTCCCTTATTTAGTTTTGATTCAGATACACAAAATAGATTACACAGTCAGTGAGTTCCTCATTACTTAAATGTCTGTCACTTTTAGTTGAAAACTCTACTAAAGAAATGTTGCTTCTGTTGCTGGTGTCATTACTTCCTTTAATACTGGAAAGGGTTTTAGAAAATTTCCATTTTTTGAAATGTAATACAGTCTGGAAGAAACTTATTAATAAGGGTGTTGTAATGTTTGCAGAATATTTCTGAGGTTTATCTTCCTTAACCCAACATTTTCTGTTATTCAAAAAGAAAAGGAGACAATATACATATTTAAATATAGTTTGATATGATAAATACATTGATAAAACATCAAAGGATTTGATATACAGTAAATACGATTTATCTTTTTTCAGTGTAACTTGTCCTTTCAACAAAATCTTCATGTTTTGTTTATGTTCTTGATATCTAATTGGGAACAGTGAACTAATGTGGACAATGATAAGAGAATACTTTTACTAAAACCCCCACAAAGCAGATGAATCATTAGCAAGTTCTGTTTTGACATTAAATTAGCATGCAGGTTCACCGGTGTATGTGCGAAATTGGATATTGGACAACGGCAATCTAGTAAAACCTTGAAGCAACATAATTGGACAAGTCTGGGCATCTCATCAGAATACAATGAAACAAACTGACAAGAAGGGCTTCTCACTCAACCCACTGTGGGTGGGTGACATTTTGGCACAGGCTGCCTTTGCAGCGGGGTGCAGCTCATCAGGAGCTGTGGTGAAAGGTTGTTTCCTTGGGAGGGCAGAGGAACTGACAGCTAGCAGGGAATGATTGAAAGGTCTTGCAAAATCTCTACTCTTTTGAGCAGTACCAGATACACAAAGAATTCAAGTCATAATGTTTTCTACTTGCGCTAGCTTTGCGGTTATAAGCAGGGTCCATGTCACTCTGGCAGGGAACCCATGTGGGTTTGGGTAAGCCCTGGGAGGGCACGTACCTCTGGTCCTGCTGCTCTCCTCCAGAGACAGATATTTCAAGGACCGATTTTATGTGTAACTTGGAACTGTTGCTGATGCTGGTATGGGTTGTGTCAGTAACAGCTTCAAGCAAGACACAGAATTCTGAGACCCACTGGTAATCTTAGGTTGGTTTTGAATTCTTACAGGAACTGAAATGATAACAGATGTTTGTTGATACACTCCCTCGATGCCCCTTAAAAAGCATAACCACATGTAATTATGCTTGTGAGAATGGAATGAAGTTCAGATTTAGTTTCTTGTAGGCTGAACCAACTGCATGTTGTTAGGAAGCTGAAGGCAGTAGCTTGAGGTAGCATTTCAGCACCTGGTTGTGCAAATCTGTCTCCTGTGAAAGAAACAGAGTAATGCTGTAATGATAAATCTTCGATTTATGATGGTTTGTATCACCTAACAGCTTGTGAACGGGACATCTTGCTTACTTTTCACGCCCTGTCTGAAGGCAGATACCTTTACAGACCTGTTAGATATTTGGCTGCTGTGAACAGCCAAATCCCGAGTGCTTCCTTTCTGCTTAAGGAGAAGCAAGGAACTGGTTCCAGAGCAGTAGGACCTTCTCCTTTCACCAGTGTCAGTGGGACAGAGACATCTAAAATCCTCAGGTATTAAGCCCAAAATAGAAAGAAACAATAATAAAAACGAAAGGCAAAATATAATATGCCCCTGTAATGACAGGAGGCAACAAAAGACATTCAGTGAAGTGTGAGTGCAGGATTTCCAGTGTTTTTAAGATCTAGTTGTTGCAAATATTATTGGAAAGCATCTCTCTAGTAGCTGACAAAGAAATGCTGCCTAAAACAAAAGCCCCGAGACAAAAATAAGGAAAAGCAAATACAGCGATAGAATTAATGTGATCCTTAGAGTGAAAAAGAATAAAATTCCTTTCATGAGGTTTGTGCGGGTGGTAGGAAAGCAGCAATGCTCAGCAGGGAGCAGTGCAGATAGCAAGGTTTAGGAGGTGCCTACCTTTTCAAAGTAGGTGACACTCACTGGATCATACCAAAATATCTGACTTAACTTCTCTCCAGTACTGTACTGCACGGCTTCCACAGAAGATGCAAGGCAGACTTGATGGCATGACCTTGCCCAAGGACCATTTCTTGTAACCGTCGATGCATGAGTAAAGCTCAAACTATGGAATGTGTTTTCTCAAAAATTCTATTAATTGGCATGCATTTGCCCACTATGTGTTTGATACATTTTCTTCTGAATATTACCGTAATCTTGCAATCAAAATATTTCACATGCTAACGGTGGTAGTTTTCTGGGGGGGGAGGTTAGGAGGACAGGAGGCTATCTCAGAGGCAGGCCTAGGAAGTGGCTGGACATGAGCACAAGGGCCATGACCATGGCCTGTGTTGCTGGCATGGCCAAAAGGGTATATTCTGTCTTTCCAGCCTTTGGGGGTCACTGGATTTCTAGGATGTAAAAAGCAGAGATAAATAGAATATCTCAGCCTGGGACCTGAAATTCAAGTTGAGGTTCCTTCCTTCTGGCAAGTGACAAACCACAGTACAAACCCCTGTTAACTGCCTTGAACTTCACCTATAGAAAACTCAGACTCCTGTTTTGTAATTTTGGACCTGTGAAACATTTGTTTTCAGTTGACTTACTTTTCAGCAGATAAAAATGTAAATGAGCAAGGGAAAATAGTATCCAGCTCAGTTTTCTGTGTCCATCTTAGCAGTCCAGTGATAAGTGGAGTAGAAAGCAGAACATCTTTATCACTCAGTGCCATAGAGAGTCCTGAACCTCTTGGTGCAGCAGATCCTCTGAAGTGAGTAGATATCCATTTCACAGAGGCATCTTTCCATACTAGAATTATTTTGCTTCACATTTCCTCTTCTCT
The DNA here is from genome assembly GCF_000699245.1 of Pterocles gutturalis. Lineage (NCBI taxonomy): Eukaryota > Metazoa > Chordata > Aves > Pterocliformes > Pteroclidae > Pterocles > Pterocles gutturalis. The sequence continues at coordinate 23,356 of NW_010101609.1, forward strand.
GTAAGTTGTTTTTTTTTTTTTTTTTTTTTTAATTGTGTTAGAATTTGTCCTTTCCAAATGTAAAATTATTTTTTAGGAATGAATTCTTGTTAAACCACTCTAAAAAAGTGTTGCATGCTGAACACTCAGAAGACTCAGATGTTTTATTTTTACAAAATGAAGGAAAGTTTACAAGCAAATCTATAAAAATATGAGCTTTACTAAATTGTAAAAGTTGTGTAACTACCTTGTGCTGCTCTGAGAAGCTTTCTGCATATCTGTATTACATACAGCTACAACCAAAAATCTGAACACTAATTATGGCAGCTATATATTTAAACATCTCTAAGCACAGCAAGCTTCATAAAAACAAATGTACATAGGTCCTGATCAATGTCCACTGACATCAATTAGAATTTTTCACTGAATTTGGGGAAGCTTTTGGCTCGGCACCATGAGCAACGTCTAAGTTCCAGCTACATGTGACCGCCTAGCTGTGCACTCTGGGCCAGAGTTAATTTGGCTACTGCTAAGGAAGCACCTTGATGTTAAGGACATACCACCTGCTGTATTATTTATTCTGTTTCTGCATCTATGCGTCCAGTTTTAATTTAGTATTGCAATGCCTTAGCTCCCAGCTGAGAGCTTATAAAACAACTGAAGGTTAAATCATCAGTTTAATGTAATTGAACATGTTTCTCTTTTGCTGAGGAAAAAGACGAATGTTCTAAAACAATATTTTATTCTCTCTGTGGTTTTTCCCCTGCATGTGAATCCCTCCAGTTGCTCCCATGTTTTGATTTCTACAGCAGAAATCACTCCAGCTCTTATTTGGTCGAAGATTCTCACTTGCCTGTACAGGTAGAAGTTTCAAACCACAAAAAAAAAAAAAAAAAAAAAAAAAAATCTAGGGATTATCTGTGAAATTAAAGAAAAGGTCTGAGGCATAAGGCATTTTAAGGAATTAACTGGGGATTACAGCATGCAAATGAATGAAAGGAAAGCAGCAGGGGAAAGGAGAGACATGTAGAGGGAAAGGTGACAGTTTTGCTGAGGAATTCTCCTGTCATTTTCTCTAGGGAGGAGAGAAACAGAGTGGGGAGAAAGTGGGAGGAGAGCTTTGTGAAGAGGCTCTTGGATACCATGGAGATGGGTACAGTGTAAAAATCTGTATACTGTAGATAAGTGAGTGGGAGGTTGATATCAAACTCCTACCAGCCAGAAACTGGCTTTGTGCAGGGTAAACATGTTAAAGGGCTGGGGAGAGAGAAGCATTGTTTTAGCCTCTGCCATGCTGTTTGCCTACTTAACACTTAAAAGAACGAAGGGAAAGGACAAATAAATATTTTTCCAGCTTGTGCTTTTCAGTATGACTACTGTCTTATCTATACTCAGTCTATCAGGAAGGAAAAATTACGTTCTGCAGCTTTTTTTTTCCCCATTTAAATTGTCTTGCTACTCCAGACCTGCTTTTTCTGTCTCTTCTTTTAATTTCAGTCTTAATTTGATTAACTGGGTGCTTATAATAGATTCATAATACTTCTCCATGGCTTGTGAATGTGGGGAAGAAAATGTGACAGATTCACCAGGAACTAAATGTCACTTTATGTCTGAGTAAGACTTTTTTTTCAAAATTCAGTCTTTGTGTTACACTGCTTTGAAAGACTGTCTCTGTTCATTTTAGGATTTCTTTGTTCTCTGCTTCTATTTCTTATGCTTTTGATGCCTATAAGACTGTGCTGTTATTTATATCCATGTCCATAAGGAAAATGCTATAGTTTGTACGTATGATGTTGTACTCTAAGAATTATTGGATTTCTTTTTTTTTTTTTTATTTTAAAACTTAAGAAACACTGTAAAATGATGAGTATGGTTTTTACAAGATTGTTATTCCTGCTATTGATTCTTCTTAAATACAAGCTGCTTGCTGTCTGGGAATCGGGGTAAGGCAAGCTGATACTTTGGTTCAAGTCCTGCTCTGTTCCCTCAAATAGTCCTCCCTGAAGCAAACAGGCTAGTTTTGAGACTACTTCAAGGGAGAAGGATTTCTGCATAAGGAAGCCATTTACTTATTGAAAGGTCTTGTGTAGACCAAAAGAAATGAGAAAGGACGGTACTTATCTGGTAGAGCTGAGCATGCAGAAGTTTGGAAGTACAAGATGCCCACACATGTGCCCCAGCACCGTGTGCCTCCTGGTGAAGATGTTTCTGTAGGCAGGGAGCCCTAATGTCACAGAATCACAGAATCACAGAATGTTAGAGATTGGAAGGGACCTCGAAAGATCATCTAGTCCAATCCCCCTGCCGGAGCAGGACACCTAGATCAGATCACACAAGAACGCATCCAGGCGCAAATTTTGTGGACTTTCAAGAGTGGCTGTGGGTGACCCGTGAGTCCTATGTCATGTCCAGGGAAGGAAGCACTGGTCTGGCAACCTCCAGAAGCACCTGCAGTTACAGACCTACACCAGGACAAAAGTCCATGTGCATGTGTGTGTAAAAGAGTGAGCTAGAAGGAATTTGAGAAAAATAAGCTATTTAGCAAGTCAAACACATTTACAAGATATGTGTATTGTAATGTGACGAAACCCCAAATGTGACCATAAACTGTATTTACAACAAAGCAGTTCCTTGATAAGCTGTTGGGGGATCTGCTGAGACATATCTCTGGGGATCTGATTCAGTTACCCTGTGCCTGACATCCGCTGCTTAAACCCAATTTGTTTTTGCTTTTGTCCACAAACTTAACTTTAGAATTATGCCAGAATAAAT
>NW_010101610.1:0-257 GCF_000699245.1 Pterocles gutturalis
GCCCCCCCTGGGCCCCCCCCCAACCCCCACCCCTCCCCTGACACTGTCCCCATGGCGTGTCCCCTCCCCGCAGGACGACTACCGCAAGTTGCTGACCAAGTACGCCGAGGCTGAGAACACCATCGACCAGCTGCGCCTGGGCGCCAGGGTGGGGGCCGGGGAGATCTGCCCCCCCCTCCTGGGGTTATTCGGGGTGTCTCCCTCCCCTGGTCCCCCCCCGGCTCTTCCTCCTCTTCCTCTTCTTCCTCCCTGTTGGG
>NW_010101611.1:0-465 GCF_000699245.1 Pterocles gutturalis
GCTAGCACCACGCCTTCTCACAAAGGGCAGTCACTAGTGCTTTCCCAAAGTCACACATTGTTGAGCAAAACATGCAAGCAGCTCTAGAGCAAACCACGGCGTTACAACAGTTTCAGAAGGTCACATCTGCTAACGTGCCACACGCACACATTGCTATATCCCTATAAACAATTCGGAAGATTTACACAACTTACACAGTCGGTGTTCAAACAAACCAGGTTGGTTGAGATGCCGGTCAACTGGCCGGTTGAGGTGCTGGTTGGTTAGCTGGCTGGCTCTTTGGCCAGGATACTGGTTAGCTGGTGGGTTGGTTGGTTGGCTGGGTGGGGGGCTGGTGCTTGCTGGGATGCTGGATGGCTGCCCAGGATGCTGGTTGGCTGTGGTTGGTTGGCTGGTTGAGATGCTGTTCAGCTGGCTGGTTGAGGTGCTGGTTGGTTGGCCAAGATGCTGGTTGGCTGTGGTTGG
>NW_010101612.1:0-1253 GCF_000699245.1 Pterocles gutturalis
TACCCCCCCACCCCCCCATCCCTCTCTCCTCTGCTGTTCCTGGTCTTTGGGAAGGGGAAGGAACAGAAAACACACAGCAGGAGACAGGCAAAGGGCGGTGGAAGAAGGCAGAAGCGTTGCCTGGTCTCCTCCTGGCTGGTTCCCGGTGGGGGGGCACAAAGCACCGCTGCCTTTGCCTTTTTGTCTGCTCTCCCTTTCCAGCCCCACATCCTCCAGGATTTCGCTTCCCCCACCCAAGCCCCTCTTCATGTGCTGCAGAATTCAGAGCCAGTTCCAGAGAAAACGTGTTTTTTAAAAAGAAAAAGATCCTCTAAACCCACCCACTGTTGACTGTACCGTTGCAGGCTTTTCTTCACCCGCATTCCCAGTTTCACCCATTGGAATCCCTCCTCCCCAGTTAAAAGGGACAAGACACATCTTTAGGGATGCGGCTGGACCGAAGCAGCGCAGCATCCTCTGGGCAGCTGCCGTCCCATCCCGCAGCCAGACCCGAGCCCGAGCCTGGCTCCTGGGCAGCTGCGGTTCCCTGGATTGCTGCAGGAGGGAGGAAGGGTTTCCCTGCAGCGTTTCCCTTCACCCAGCGCCATCAGAGGACTGCTCCCCGTAGCATCTTCTAAAGAATTGGGAGCTGTGGAAGAAATCTGGGGATGGGAAGCCCTGAGAACGCACAGAAACCCATACAGGTTTTGGGATTTGGGGGATTTTCTAGGGCGTCACTGTCAGTCTTTTGCCTGTGCCTTTCTTTCCATTACCCATTGAGACAATATATGATCTTCACAAACCAAAATATAATTGCTGATTTCTCTGCATCCAGCTACACAGCGTGTAAATTTTCCTTAGGGGAAAAAACAAACCCTGCTGTATCACGTTACAAAAATAAGAATGAATTGGCACGCGGCAGCATCTTCTTATGGCACAACGTAACGGCAGCAATATTTTTAAATTGGCAAGTTTATCACATGTGCATTCATATGAAAATAAAAAGCCCACCTGCTATCGTGCATGAGCGGGGTGTGTGCATGGGGGAGGCAGGGGAACAATGCTGCCATGCCAGCTGCCTCCTCATCACACAACTCCCCCAAAATGCATGGGGAAAAAAGAAAGAAAAACCTCAGAATAATGAATTAAAAAAAAATAAAACCTGATGGTTGTATAGGTGGGTTGATGCCAAGCCCCCCCAGATGATGCCGGTCCTACCTGAGACGGTGCTGGCCATGCTGCGGGCGCGGCGGTGCTGCAGGAGCTGCGGCGGT
>NW_010101612.1:1473-2108 GCF_000699245.1 Pterocles gutturalis
CTGCAGGGGGGCCAGGGACACACCCAGCCGCGCGCTGGCAAAGGATGGGTTTTCTTCCTCTTCCTTCCTTTCTTGTCTGCTCTAGATGGGCTAAACTGCTTTTTTCCCTTGCTGAAAGCAGAAATAAGCAAATTCATTGATTTTTTAAATTTTTTTTTTTTTAAACCATCCGTTCCAAGGCAGTGCCCACCCGCAGGGTCGGGTGTCTGGCTTAGCTAGGCTGGGGTGTAAACCCCAAACCCCAAACCGTGCAGCAGCTTTAGGCAAACAGCAAAGGGAGGAGGCATCACAGACAGGCTCAGCATTTTTAGGTGTTTTGTTTTTTTGTTTTTTTTTGCACCAGCACTGGGGCACAAAGGGGCTGCAGTCGGGGGGAAACTGCTGTAAAAGTCGATGAAGAAGAGCAGAGCTGAGCTTCTGCATTCAGTGGGGCTTCTCTGGGTTTCTCCCCATCCCCAGGCATCAGGACCTCTTCTCTTTTCCTTTTCTGCTCTGTTTTCTATCATTTCCCTGTGTGGCTGTTGCTGGGGGCCAGTGCATCTGTGCTTTAGAGCATCCCACCCACCTTTGGGACCCAGGAGCCCTCCCCAGTCCCTGCTGCAGGGACCCATCCCACCACGGCTGCACAGACCCCC
>NW_010101613.1:0-2510 GCF_000699245.1 Pterocles gutturalis
CGTGGCCGTCACCGTGCTGGCTGCCTTGGGTGAGCGTGGGGCAGGGTTGGGGGGTCCATCGCCTGCCTTCCCTCCTGCTGTCCTTGGGGCAGACCCTCAGGGATGCTGGGGCTCCCCCAAAGCATCTTCAGCATCCAGGCATGGAAGGGAACATCCAGATCCCCCTGATCTTCCCTTGGGATGCACGTGGGACCCTGTGTGTGATGCCACCTCACCCAGGGGTGGCTTGACACCCCCATGGGGACCTCAGGAACCGCCCCAGAGCCCAGAGGTTGTCACTCCATCACCTCCATGGGCAAGGAACAGCCTCCAGGGCTCAGTGAAGGGATGGCACAACCCCTGGAGATGTTTTGTAGACCTTAGTCAAGTCCCAAGCCCCTTGGGACACCCACCCCACATGGAGCCAGCGCCCACCAGCCACCCAGCCTGACTCTTCAAGCCCTCCTTGTGAGGGAACAAGCCCGGAGGAGAGATGTGGAGGACGGCCACATCCCCTCAGCCCCTCGCCTTTCCTCTGCAGTGTTCAGGAAAGTTGACTCCATCTCCAAGGACATCAGCTCAGCCCAGATCCATTACGAGAAGAAGATCATATCCATCCAGGAGGACCTCCAGGGGTTTGGTGAGTGGACCTGGAAGTCTTCTCCAGGCTTTGGCACCGTGTGTCCCTCCAGCTGACCTCCACTCTTCAGGTCCTGGGGCTCCCCCAGAGCCAAACCCGACTTATCCCCCAGGATTTTGGGGAGGGATGACTGCATGACCCCAAGGGTAGGGTTGGTGGTGGTGGACATTTTGGAGAACTTGCTGCACAGGGGCGGCAGGAGCAGGATGAAGGTGGTGCAGGCTGGTGGCATCAGGGTTGTCTGTGCTGCCCATCTCCAGGGTCTGCATGGACCATGGTGAGGTTCCTTCCTCCGCTCTGGTCCTCAGTGGGAGGGTCTTCAGGCCCAATGAGGGCTGGGGTGGGGTGACAGACCCCTCTGCTCTTCATTCAGATGAGAAGACCTCAGGGAACTGCTCCCTCTGCCATGAGACGGGCCAGCTGAGCCAGGAGATCAGCAAGCTGCAGGGCGAGCTGGAGGAGATCCAGAAGATGCTTTTGGTTCAGGAAATCCTTCTGGACCGCACCTCCCAGACCCACAACCAGCTCTCATCCACCAGCAACAAGATCACCAGCGACGTGAACAATTGCTCCTTCTCCATCCGACAGGTCAACGAGAGCTTGGGGCAGTTCCTGGCCCAGGTTGGGGGCTGGCAGGTGGTTACCTCCCAGCTGGACAATTCCCTCAAGGGCTTGGCCCAGGAGCGTTACGATGTCCGAGCAGCCATGCAGCAGATGAACTTCACCCTGGGGCAAACCTCCGACTGGATCCAGGTGATCCAGAGGAAGACGGATGAGGAGACGTTGACGCTGCAGAAGATCGTCACCGAGTGGCAGAACTACACCCGCCTCTTCGGCGGGCTGAGGGCCACCTCCTCCAAGACCAGTGAGCTGGTGAAGAGCATCCAAGGCAGCGTCGGGGCGGTGGCTCGGCAGGTCGGGCAGAATTCGGAGAGCATGCACGACCTGGTGCTGCAGGTGATGGGGCTGCAGCTGCAGCTGGACAACATCTCCTCCTTTCTGGATGACCACGAGGAGAACATGAACGACTTGCGCTACCACCACAGGTACACGCAGAACCGCACGGCCGAGCGTTTCGAGACCCTGGAGGGACGCATGACCTCCCACGAGATCGAGATCAGCACCATCTTCGCCAACATCAACGCCACCGACAGCCATGTCCACAGCATGCTGCGCTACCTGGACGACGTGCGGCTCTCCTGCACGCTGGGCTTCCACACCCATGCCGAGGAGCTCTACTACCTGAACAAGTCCCTCAGCCTGGTCCAGGGCACCACGGACCTGCTGCGGGAGCGCTACAGCCTGCTCAGCGCCCGGCTGGACTTTGACATCCGCAACTTGTCCATGCTCATGGAGGAGATGAAGGTGGTGGACGTCCGGCATGGGGAGATGCTGAAGAACATCACCGTCTTACGAGGTAAGGTGCATTCTGGTGGGCACAGCCTAAGCCCTGCCTGCCATGGGTTGGGGCCAGGCAGTTTGGGGGTCTTCTGGTTCTTCTGTGGCTGAGCATGGTGGGATCTGGGCTTCTCGGGAGCATCCTGCACCTTGGAGGACCCACACCACCATTGCTGAGGCCAAGGTGGTGTTGGGATGTGCGTGAAGGCACCCCGACACTTGCCCATGGATGCTGAAGAATGGGCATGGAGCTGCGGGGACTCTGCTTACAGAGCTGGCGCTGCGTGGGGAGACAGGGACAGCGGGGAGGTGACCCATGTCCTTCCAGCATGGCTGGCTTTCATACTGGTGCCAGTCACCCCTCTTGCTGGTGCTGGTGGGGGGCACATGGATGAGGGTACCCAAAGCTTTCACCGGTGGCTTGGGTGGCCTGGGGACATCTCCATCCACCCCAAGGGGGGAGCAGGGGGGCTGTCCCGGCTCAACTGATCCC
>NW_010101614.1:0-1922 GCF_000699245.1 Pterocles gutturalis
CCCTTCTCACAATGGATGTCACTGCAGGATGGTGAGTTCTGGACACACCGTGGTTGGCCATGCACCATCTTGCACGTGGTCCCCTTGGGACACTGGACGTCACTGCAAGAAGGTGGCCTTGAGGACACCTTGGTTTGGACACACCGTGGCCACCCATCAACCATCTGACACGTGGTTCCCTTCTGGCACTGGATGTCCTGGCAAGAAGGTTGGTTCTGGACACAGTGGGGCCACCCCTCTGTCACCTTGCACGTGGTTCCTTTGGGACACTGGAGGTCGCTGCAAGAAGGTTGTTTTGAGGAAAACTTGGTTCTTGACCACCCATCAACCATCTGACATGTGGTTCCCTTGGGACACTGGATGTCACTGCAGGATGTTTGGCTGTGGACACATCGTGGTTGGCCATCTGTCATTCTGCATGTGGTCCCCTTGGGACACTGGATGTCGCTGCAGGAAGGTGGCCTTGAGGACACCTTGGTTTGGACACATCTGGGCCACCCATCGACCATCTGACACGTGGTTCCCTTGGGACACTGGACATCGCTGCAGGATGGTTGGCTGTGGACACACTGTGGTTGGCCGTCCACCATCTTGCACGTGGTCCCCTTAGAACACTGGACGTCACTGCAAGAAGGTGGCCTTGAGGACACCTTGGTTTGGACACACCGTGGCCACCCATCGACCATCTGACACGTGGTTCCCTTGGGACACTGGACATCGCTGCAGGATGGTTGGCTGTGGACACACTGTGGTTGGCCGTCCACCATCTTGCACGTGGTCCCTTGGTGACACCGCACGTTGGCACAGGACGGTCGCACGCCGGGATGAAGGATGGGACGGGAATGCGAATATTTCCCGGTTCCCACCCAAGTGGAAGATGCTGGTTGGTGGTGGGACGGCCCCTTCTGCACACAACGGGGCCAACCCCGTGCCATGAGACACGTGGTCCCCTTGGGACACCAGAAGTTGCTGCAGGAGGGCGGGTTGTGGATGCATTTGGGCCAACCGCCGATCATCTTGCACATGGTGCCTTGAGGACACTGGATGTCACCGCAGGAGGGGAGGGGACCCACGCATTTGGGCCACCCGTCCAGCATCTTGCACATCGTCCCCTTTTGACACTGGATGGTGTCACACGTCGGGGTTTGATGGACGGGTTCCACCAGGGCGGTCTTCGTTGGTCCACACCAAGGCCACCCATCGACCATGTGACACACAGTTCCCTTCTGGCATTGGACGTCATCGCAGGAGGGCGGGTTGTGGACGCACTGGGGTTGGTCATCAACCAGCTTGCAGGAGGTTCCTTGGGGACAGGGGACATCCCGGCAAGGTTGGCTTGGGGATGTCTTCGTTTGGACGCACCGCGGCCAACCGTCGAGCACCCGACACGCGCTTCCCTTCTGGCATCGGATGTTCCGACAGGTGGGACGGTCTTGGACGCAGTGGGGCCACCCGCCCCTCATCTTGCACGTGGTCCCTTGGGGACAGTGGATGTCACGGCACGACGGTCGCCCGGAGGACGTTTTGGTTGGGACACACCGGGGCCGACCGTCGACCACCTTGCACGTGGCCTCTTTGGGACACGGAACGTCGTGGCACGAAGGTGACACATGGAGAGCAGGAGGCGGTGGCGCTTCCCTCTGGAAGAGCTGCTTCCGCACGCACTTGGGCCACCCGTCCGCCATCTTGCAGTGGGTCCCCTTCGGGCAGCGAATGGCGCGGCAGGAGGGCGAGACGTGGACGCATTTGGGCCAACCACCCACCATCTTGCACCTCATGGCCTCACCGCAGCGGAAGAGGCGACACGACGGGGTGGGGACGCATTTGGGTCTGCCGGCCACCATCTGGCATCGCGTCCCACCCTTGCAGGGGACGCCCTGACACGAGGGCTTGGGGACACACTTGGGCCACCCGTCCACCAT
>NW_010101615.1:0-240 GCF_000699245.1 Pterocles gutturalis
ACCTCGTGTTGGACAGTGGCATCAATAAACAGAGCGATGATGGGATGAGTTGTCGGGACCTGTTCATGCCTCTGCAGAACCCAAGTCTTTGCTGCAGGACGGTGCATGTGAACCCCTCCGAAATGTGTCATTTCCAGCCTCTTCCACACTGGAAAGCGCCTGAGGGCAGCACAGCGGCTGCATGGAGCTGCCGAGAGCCGCCGGCCGGTCGCTGCTGCGGAGGGAAGGGGTTTGGGGGCT
>NW_010101615.1:383-710 GCF_000699245.1 Pterocles gutturalis
AAACAGGAGGGCTTGGCTGCAGCCCTGCCCCTCGGCAGCCTCCCTGCATCCCCCTCATCAGGACTAAATGCAATTAGAGAGAATAAAGAAATTAAAATCAGAACTGCCTCTAGTTCTCAGCAGCTCGTGTTCATCACGCTGGCAGTGTCACAGACCCAGCAGCGTCCTTTTTTCTTCCTAAAAATCGATGGATTCAGGCTTTTTTTTAAATTTTTTTTTTTTTTTTGGCAAAGCAGGCAAGGGAGCCCAGCTGCCCCTCCCCAGCACCAGGACCTGCCTGAGGAGCCCGGGGACAGCAGCCCTGTCCTCGCTTGGGCATCCCGGGCT
>NW_010101615.1:809-1119 GCF_000699245.1 Pterocles gutturalis
CCTCCAAGTGACCTTCAGCAGCTCCAGCGTCAACAGTCCAGCTGCAGGCACAGCTCCCGCGCTGGGGGGGACAACACGGCCATCGCGGTCCCCAGCAGGCGCTGAGCTGCAGGAGAGATGGGAAGGGGGCTGGATCGGGGGGTGCAGGGACAGGCCGAAGAAAAAACATTATTTTTTCTCTTCTCTCTTCTCCTTTCTCTTTCTCTTCTCTTTTCTTTTTTGTATTTTTGTCTTTTCTGTTGTCCTTTCTCCTTTCTTTTCCTTTACCTTCTCTTCTCTCCTCTCTTTTTTCTCTTTTTTCTTTTCTTCT